>NC_081405.1:372396473-372418973 GCF_030272615.1 Cryptomeria japonica
ATAGTAATCCCCAGAGAGATGCTCCCAACCTTCAACTTTCCAATCCCTACCATGTTCCGAGGCCCACTTGGCCAAACAATCAGCTGCTCTATTCCATTCACGAGGGATGTGGATGAAAGACACTTGCTTCATTAAAGAGCTAATTTGGAGAATCTGTTGAACAATCCCTTCTAATTGCCATTGAATCCCACTCACCTTCTGCTCAATCAATAAGTTAACAACAATTTGTGAGTCTAATTCACAAATCACCTTCCTTCGTCCCAACTCCCAAGCACGCTCAAGGGCATAGAGAATCGCAAATCCCTCCATAAAGTTGTTAGACTGCCACCCTTTATGCACCGAAAGGAGGAAAACAACCTCCCCCCTACTATTCCTGCCAAGACCACTAACTCCAGTAGGGCCTGGGTTACCCCTAGATGAGCCGTCAGTGTTAATCTTGATAAACTCATCCTGAGGGGGTATCCACCTTCCCACCCTTTGCACCTTCTTCATGGCCCGTCTACCTCTCCTAACACAAGCTGAGGCCAGAGACAACTCCTGCAGACCAAGCCTACTCACAATATCAGCCTCATCTCTACCCAAAGGAAAATTCACCTCACATTTTGCTTCTACAGTCTCTCAGATCATTGCAATGATCCTATTCCAAACTTGTTAAACAAACAATTTGACCTCATGAAAAATCCTCCTATTCCTCTCGAGCCAGATCTGCCACGTAATGAAGATGGGCCCAGTATACCAAACAGTTTGAAGGAAGGAAGACATGATAGTAGGTCTACCCAAACTGCTCCAGAACTCCACCAGAGAAACTGCGTGGATACAAGGATGCTTCCATACCCCCCACCAATAATGCAAAATAAGTAGAGAGAAGGGGCATCTGAAGAACAAGTGTGAGGAATCTTCCTCCCCATTACCACACAAAACATAGATAGAGGGCCCCAGAAATCGCCACTTGCGGATATTGTCCCAAGTAAGACATCTATTCAAAGCCAAAGTCCAAGCAAAGCAATTACACTTTGGCCAAGACACATTACTTCACACCTGCTTCCACCAGTTCACCTCACTTCCCTCAAATCTTTGGTACAACAATTCCCGGTATCCACTAACTACCGTGAACATGCCCTTAGGATTTGGAGACCAAGCCAGCCAATCCCTACCCTTGAGGGAGCTACAATGTCTACTCGCCAAAATGCCCTGCAGCTCCGCACACTCTTCCTCCATCCCAACAACCGGCCACTCATCAGGAGTCTTCTACCTCTATAAATCCAGCAGTCCACACTTATAAACAACCTTGAAGTCACTCACCATTGACCATCCAGCCTCCAAAAACCTTTGGCACAAGTTCCCGAGGTTAGGGAACTAATCAAGAATGGGGGGATATCCATCCCAAGAGTCATTCCAGAAAAGGACCTCTTCCCCCAACCTACAAATCCAAAAGAGTCCTACCTTAAGGAGAGAAGACCCCCTATTGAGAGTATACCAAGTCGAAGAGCCCTTTCCCTCAAGCGAATATCTAAGGATTTCCTCCATCGGGACCCTCTGCATATATTTGTTGGCCAAAATCCTAGCCCAGCTCCGATCCTGCTAAACACACCACCTCTAATACAATTTAGCCACCAGCGCCTCCCCAAAAAGAACAAACTGTCTTAAACCAATCCCCCCTACTGCTTTGGGCTACATACCAAGTCCCAATTGACAAGGCTCCATTTTTAAGAGGAGAGATTGCCTGCCCATAAGAATTGCCTAGCCAGAGAATCCAGACCCTTCAAGAATCACTTAGGAGCCACCTGAAGCATACAATGATAGATTGAAAGAACCTGAACCAACGACTGAATCAACTGAGCCCTCCCAACAAAGGATAGCCATCTATGAGTCCAGTGTTCAACCTTCATGTGGAATTTATCCAAGATACCCTGCCAAGAATCCCTAGGAGGGTTACCAGGAGAGATAGGAATACCCAAATAAATCAAGAGCAGGGAGCCAACTTGGAATCTCAAGATAAGAGCAATCCTCCTTTGAATAGTTTCAGGAGTGTTGAAAAAGAGGATAGAAGATTTGTCCTCGTTGATCAGCTGGCCCGATGCTGCAAGATAAACATCCAAGACCATACGCAGATTATTAGCATCTCTGATCTGAGCAAGCCCCATAAGAGTCGTGTCATCCACAAACTGCAAATGGGACTACAGCTGCAAGTCATTACCCCATCTCCAACCCTGAATAATACCTAGGCCCACATTATGCTTAATCAGCCTCCCCAGACCCTCAACCATAAGAATTAATAAATAAGGGGAGAGGGGGTCCCCCTGACGGAGACCCCTAGACACACCAAATAGCTCAGTATGATATCCATTGATAAGCACAGAGAAAGAAGTAGTTGTAACACAACTCATAACCCACTGGATCCACTCATCTGCAAAACCAAATGCCTTAAGGATCTTTTGAGGGAAGGACCACCAAACTCTATCGTACGCCTTAGCCATATCCATCTTGATAAACATAGCTTTTTCCTTGGAGGTTGCCATAGAGTGAATGGTCTCCGTAGCAATGGCCACCCCATCCAAAATTTGACACCCTTCCACAAACCCATTATGCTCCTCAGAGATAACATTCCCCAAGTACTTCTTCAATCTATCTGCTATCAGCTTAGAGGAGATTTTATAAATCACATTGCAGAGAGAGATGGGGCGGAACTGGCCTAACCGGTCAGCCCCCTCACACTTGGGGATAAGAGCAATGAAAGTCACATTCAATGCTCTAAGCATCTGCTTGTTCCTGCACAACCTCCAGTAAATCCAGCTTGATAATATCCCATAATTCTTGAAAGAATTCAACTGGGAACCCATCCGATCTAGGAGCTTTTCCTTTTCTCATGTGAAAGACAAACCTCTCAAGTTCTTCCAACAAAATAGGACACAAAAGTGATAACTTAATGATGAACAATAAGTACCAAACTGGTACTGAGAAGGGGGGGTGAATCAGTACAGTCACAAATTCTTTTTCGAACTAGTTTGACTGCAAACACTGCAAATGTCTGACAGACAGTAACACCGGTCTGAAACAGAATGCAACCGGTAAGGCTAGGAATGACTGTGACAAGCATTAACTGGTTGATCACTTAGCTTTCCACTCAACTTAATACTACACTTCCATTTCACCCTTATGAATGAATAGGTAATCTATTATCAGAAATATAATAATAGCTAGCTCAGCATGATTTACCTTCAGACACAAATCACTTAAATCATCACATAAAAAATACTACACATGACACACAGATTTTTCACGTGGAAACCCAACTGGTAAAAACCATGGTGGGGATGAATACCCACAAGCTACTTTTGAACTCTTTAGAAGTCCGCTCTGTTAGGAGCCTAGTCCGGTTAAAGACTGTTACAACAAGTTCTGCTAGGAACCGATCCTATTAGGGATCACCCGGTTAAGGGATGGCTAAATACCCGGTTAAGGGTTAAACCTTGTTAGAGGTTACCTTGTTAGAGGATTTCAAGAACTCAATTAGTTTGAGTCACCATGTTAAAGGATTTACAACAAGCTGATTAAAGCTACCCAGTTAAGGGATTTTCCAACTGTTGAAGTGGTTAAAGATTAACAAGTATTACAATGATCTGATAATAGCACTCAATGTCTAATGCAGATCCGCTTAAGTTCCTTCCTTCTGCACACACACAATGCAGGAATCAATCCTCTTATCTCATCTGGTCTGGCAAGAATCATGTATCTTTTCACTTAGATACACACACACACCATTTGCCAACAACCTCAACATGAAACACAACATCGACCTTATAGGAAACAGATAGGTCGGTAGCATAAACCCTAAACCCTAAACATTTAGGTTAAGCAATTCAGGCGGTTCAATCCTGGCCATTGAACACTTTGCATTTGAATACAACGGTCTTGAACAGATCTTGAGACATTCTCCATCACTCGTTCTTCACCGCTTTATGGAAGCGATAACCCATCATGCATTCTCCACCGTTTACAGGGACTTCGCACATTCCCGAGGTAGATAGGATCAATCTCTTTCATGTAAGATCCTTTACGTGCAAAAGGCTGACATGGCACCATGATTTGATCTTCATTACAATTCCAGCTCATCACACAATGTCATCGATTGAGTCACATAGGCTTGGAACACTTCAACTGGAAACCCTTAAGCTAAGACTACCAATGGGTAGTCATATCATGTTAAGTCTTCATAGAGAACATTCCATATGCCGGTTCACATTTCATCATACTGGTTCTCTTGGACAAACATACCACTTCACCTATTGCTTAATATACCAGTTAATACCACTATATTGGTTCTCTTGGACAAACATACCACTTCACCTATTGCTCAATATACCAGTTTATACCACTATACCAGTTCACTTTGCCAACTATTTAGCTTCAATATACCTGTTCACTTCTTTGCACATATACCGGTTCACCACATTGTACCGGTTCACATTTCAACATATTGTCGGTTCACTCTCCAACATATTGACATCAATGACAACATAATATCATCATGTCAACATACTTAGCACAAAAGCCAACAAAAAGTTGCTCATTCATCTCCCCCGAGACAAGAGAAGGAATGCAAGCGAGAACCTGGTTCTCCTCCCCCGTTTCCCCTTGAGAGTCCTCCTTGAAGAGGGATTGGAAAAATTGAGATGCCTCCTTAGATATCTCCTGCAAGGATAAGCACTTCTCTCCTCTATCATTAACCAGAATAGGGATGGAATTTTCGTGCCTTCTAGCTTTCACTGAGTTGAAGAAGAAAGCAGTGTTCTTGTCCCCCTCCTTCAGCCAATCAATATGAGCTATCTGCTTCCAGTAAATTTCTTCCCTGAGCTCTCATTCCTCTACCACCTTGACCGCCCTATCTTCCTCCTTGAGCAATTCCTCAGACAAACCTTGCTCTCTGATTACGCTGGTGATCCCATTCAGCACAATGTGAGCAGCTTTTTTGGTATGAAAAATATTCCTGAAACCTTGTCGGTTCCACTGTTTGAGCTGAAACTTAACAAATTGCACCTGCTTGGCAAAAGAGTACATGGCAGTGCCAAAGGTCGGCCTCCCTTTCATCCACCACTCTGCTATAAGAGCCTGCAAAGTAGGATCCTGAAGCCACATAAGTTGGAATTTGAATGAAGGTGAGTGAGCAACCCGAGCCGAAGAAGAAACCAGCTTGATGGGCCAGTGATCCGACCCTCTCCAGTCAAGAATCTACGAACTGGTGGACCACCCCCCACCAATCCAAAAACTAGAAACCAGGAAATGATCCAACCTCTCTGTAATCCAATACTTTCCCACCCTCCTATTGTTCCAGGTGAACAAACCATTACCGAGCTTAATGTCAACAAGCTGCAACAAGGAAATATTATCCTGAAAGAGGAAAGAAGAAGGTTCCAACCTCATCACCCCCTCCTTCTTCTCACTTAGCTCAAGGATGGCATTGAAGTCTCCTACCATAATCCAAGGATGAAAAGGGGCCAGCCTTTGCATACAGGAAATATGAGACCATAAGTTTTGCTTACCCTGAAGATCAGTGGGGGCATAGATGTTAGAAAATAAAATGAATTCCCCAGTCTTAAGACTAGAGATCACCTCGGATAATGACGATCGGGAGGCAACCCACCTGACAGGGAAAAACCTTAAGGGGTTCCAAAGATAGGCCACCCCTCCAGAGGAACTAGTTGCCCCAACACACTGACATTATCCTCGATTCCACAACTTCGACACCAGGTCCATCATACTCTCCACTATAAGTTTAGTTTCTTGCAAAAATATGACATTAGGCGAATGATTCCTAATCAAATAGCAAACAACTTTTTATCTAGGGCCACTGTTCAAGCCCCTCACATTCCATGAGATCACAATCATTTTGGAGGATTGGAAAAGTGAGAATCCAAAGTCTTTACCGACCCTGACTCAACCAAATTCTCCCCCATCAATTTAATCTTGTCCAAATCCTTCTTTCTACCCACCTTTGAGCTCTTCTTTGATGCACTTTTCTTAATTCCCCCATCAATTTAATCTTGTCCAAATCCTTCTTTCTGCCCACCTTTGAGCTCTTCTTTGATGCACTTTTTTTAATATCTTTCTGATGCAAACCCAGATGAGTGAAAGGATTATTGCTTTTGACCCCAGTCGGTTCCAATTTCAAAGCTATCAGAGAGCCCTCCCCTTCAACCAAATTCACCGTAGACCCAGGAGTGAGTCCCAACTGAACCCCTACTGGCTGATCCATCTCCATCTACTGGCTTCCAACCACTAGCAGGGCCTGGATAGGATTCTCAATTACTCTTCCCCCCCCCTAACGCACCTTGATCCAAAGGGGTTAGCCCCAGATTAACTTTCTGATGACCAAGGTCATCCAAGACTTCAAATCTGTTGAAGGTGTCCTCCTCCTGTCTCTCCTACAAAGGCCTCTTTTGTCCTCGGTTCCTGTTCTTTGTCTTAGCTAGGACAAAACCATCAGTACCCCAGCCTCGACAGACATAGCAGCTTTCCCTTTTTCAGCCCTATCTTGGCTTGGTTCCGACTGCTGAGGTTGGCGCATCATCGGTTTATATCTAGGGCACTTATGCTATAAATGACCATACTCATGACACAACCGACAGCGGAAAGGTAAAGTCTCATAATCTAACTGTTGAATCCAAGAATAAGATCTTGCGCGCATATCTATAGCATCTAGCAAGGGTTTGCTAAGATCAATATCAACACAGATACACGCAAAGGTCATTACCTTATTGCCCAGGGTTTGCGTAGAGGATCCCACTAGCTTCCCAAGCAAAGCGGCAAGCATCCAGAGCACATCTTCTTGACAACATCCACAGGAAAACGTGGTAAACGAACCCACACAGGAACCCTATTCGGGAGCTCCTTCGAAGGGTTAAACCCTACACGCCAAGGTTTGATGAACAACCCCACCTGGTTGTAAAAATATGGACCACCTTCGAAGACCCTATTACGATCCTCCATGTAGTTGAAGGTAACCGTGAAGTAGTTGTTTGCCAGCAGCATAATCTCCATTTCCCCCTCCGGGGCCCAAGTCCTTTGCGCCTAGTTTTCCAAAAACTGCAAAGAAATCCTCATTCCCAAAAAATTGCAATATAGCGAGTGTTTTGAAAAATATTTGGCATCCTCTGCTATCATCTCAGGAGGAATAAACAACTTTGGCCTCTCGCTGCATCTCTCCAAGCAACCATTAATCTTCAAAATGCGAGAGTTACCCGCACTACCAGATCCCACGTCTAAGGAGTAAAGATTATTATTGAATGTCTTCATGCTCTGTGATGGGGGTTTTGATCCCACCGCAACATGAAAATCCAAGGCTGGTTGATCCTTCAAAGCATCCCCACCAATACTCATCATAAAATGCAAGGAGGACAAAACCCTAAACCCCAAAGGGGCCCGAAAGAGAAAAAAAACCCCCCAAACTCCACCCCTCCCCAACACACCCGGGATGGAGGTCCACCCATGGCCCCCAACACCACAGGAACACGTTGCTTGTTTAGAAAGGCGACTGAGCCGCGCAGCCTGCACCCACTCATAGACCGCCACACTTCTCCCCTCCACCCTCCGCTGCTCCTCGCACTACCCAGACCCCCCGCACTGCACACCCTTCTCCGCTCACCCTGGACACCCTGCAAATACCCCCGACCATGAGCTAGGGCCTTAGAGCCCTAGCTCGACTCTCTACAAAACTCGCCCGTGCGACATCCTAAAATTTCAGTCGAATTTCTCACCACTCAAAACATCTCCAATTCTTTCTTAGTATCCACACTTTTGCTCAAGTTAGCGAGAGAACAAAAAAACAAAAAAACTTAGTAGTGGTTCATCTCCAAGAGGAATTACTTTGTGACACTCAATCATGTCAAACATTTGGGTTCCTTCCCTTAGTTCAATTTATAGAAGAGGATTTATCTACCATGTAATTATGTGTCCCCTCAGAAACAATTTACACTTTTCGAGTAATATGAAATTATGTTGGTTAGACATGTAGTTGAATACTTGTTTGATTTCAAAGGATTGATTTAATAGTCTCACTCCCTTAAGAGATAATAATCCCCTAGAAGTTTCTTGACGTTTTCACTCTCAAGAAAGTGTTTCTTTCATAAGATTAGAATCTTAGTTAATTCTCAAGCATTATCTCTTACACTTATTCCATAGTATTGGATCTTTTTCATCAATTATCACTAGTCAACTTTAAATTAATTCTGGTAGTAAATAGATCCCCTCATTCATATCAAATATTTAAGTTATTTAATAGAATTAAATAGATTTTTTTTTTATACTTCAAATTAGTTTAAGTATTAAAAAGTTAAAAGAATTTACCTCTCAAGTAAATTTGTGCTTGGATTCAGAATTACCCCTTTGTGTATTTCAAGAAACATGAATTAATGTTAGTTAAGGATTTCCTCATATAGAGTATGCAAGGAATTTCAGGATAATCAATCTATGAATAGTCAAAGGCATATAAGAATAGTAAAGGGCAAGGTTATATTAATGTTGCAAAGCAACTAGTATAGATGAATTTATTAACATTAATTTTAATGATATATTCTATTTTGTAAGAACATAATATTAATTAGGATTCAAGGTAAGCTTTATTTGAAAACCAAATACTTTTACCAAATTTGAAATCGTTTTAACATAAGACTTGACTTATCTTGTGAACCTCAAATCAAGTAATCATATTCTTTTTAAAGACGAAATAAAGTTAGAATCAATTGTCCTAGATTATTGGTCCTCATCCTTATCAAGCAAATTGAGTTTCAAGAAAATTAGTATCTTTCAAGTATTATGTTTCAAATTCAAAGTAAGGTTATTATTTATAGAAGATAATTAAAGATAAAAAATATGTCACTTCAAAAAGAAGAATTAGTTGGGCTTATAGTTCTTCCCTTCAAACAAGTAGGTGTCAAACTCATTTCCAAAGTCCTTCTATTTAATCATTTAATTTTCTTTCAAGCAATTTAGTGTCTTTCAAGTGTTAGGATTTGTGCATAAAGTGTAATGGCTTTGTTCCAAAACAATTATATCTCGCAAGTAATTCAAATCATTTTTCATAAGTTATCTTTACAAGTATCATAATTTACAAGCAATTAGTACTTTCATGCTTTTAGTTCAAGTTTCAATTATTATCATAGTTTTTTCTTCAAAGAAAATACTCTTCGCAAGTAGTTGATTTGTTTATGTTCTTTTCGATTACGTAAAAAATTATACCTTAGTTTTTAATTTCAAGCATAATTCCTTGTATATAATAGTTTCTTTTTTGTATCGATATATTGCTTCATTTAAGATTCATGAATTAAAAGTTAAATTCCTAGTTAGGCAACTAAATAAGAGGAGTTGAAACCAAAAACTAGTAGTGTTCGATATCTATGGTGCCTCTGGGTCACGCTTACGGGTAATGTCGTTGTGTTGAACTACTGCACTTAATGCCTAATAAAGCTGCAACAACAGCGTCTGAGGCATCGTCCCTATAAAACACCAGGGATAAATACGGGTCATTTGGAAGTTAAAAATCCAAGGGGTAGGTAATCCCCTTTGGATCGATAATCTAAAAAGATAAACCTTAAATAAATTTACATCCGCTCAGTTAAACCTTGGAAAACCCCATTAGGGTTGGTTGTGTGTGGCATTTTTGGAATTTATTTATCTTGATGAATTTTGGCAGATGATAATGGATCAAGGGTGACACATATGATAGGAAATAGGACTTAGTTGTTCGAGGCCACAAGCAGAAGGCCACCTTGAGCCTTTTTGCTATAGAGCTACCATCGTGGGTAGCAACCGTAGAGAAACTGTCTGGGACATTGACCTTAGAAAGGGTTGCATACCCACCAAACAGTTTACATTAAACCATAGTTAGAAACCATAACTACATACTTTATGCCTTGATCCCATGCCGAAACGGGTATGTAGGCAGTCTAGGGATGAAGTTGTCCCTTGTACTCAGGCGTTCGGGGATGGGGATTAGGATTTGGTTTTGGGTGAGTAGTTGGTTCTAAAAGCTCCTTGGTATTTTAAATCAAATGGTGCAGATAATGCTAATTGGAAGATTAAGATTAATTTAATGCATACTCAGAAGGAATCCCGTATGGATTTGCTTGACTTCCCGAGGCTTTAGGCCGAATTCCGAGGCCGAACTCAAGCTTGTTTAATTATTTTCTTATACTCCTAAATACGGCGACCTCGGTGCCTTCCTAGTAGGGGAGTGTAGTCTTTAGAGAGCAGTTTAGGACCCGGATGGTCCTAATGAGTCTAAAGTCTCTGGCCAGAGCATATCCTATTCTTATGAATAGATGTCTACCCCGTTTGGGTAGATGCCTATCCCAAATTGGATAGATAAAACCCTTGTCCCATATGGACAGATGCCTAACCCGTATGGTTAGATGTTCATCCTAGTTAGATGGATGCCTATCCTGTTTGGATAGATGTTCGTGAGTATGCAATTGAATCAAACACAATTAAGAATAAGTGATTTTAAAAATAAATAAAAATAGACAGAATTTTTGGGTCGAGTGGAGTGGGTTATTACACAAACAACAATTCTATTGAATACGTAAGGCACGTCGCCCTCCACATGGGGTTTATCAATGTTTAAAGTGCCAGTCAAGTATGAGTTTTCTATTATACACAATCCTTTTTCCATTTTGAAAACAATGAGTTGAAATAGAGTTCAATACACAACATAGTCCTATCGACTCAATATATATATATGTAATGTATTTCATGCAATTGATATTTGATTATCAATGCATGGAGTATATTAAATGCAATTTGGTAATCAGTTAATAATATAATTTCACTTTATAAAATATTATATATATAATAAAACCATAAACATGTCACTTGATTATCAATACCATTCGAGTTTAATGACATTATATATACATATATATACATATATACATACATATATATACATATATACATGTATATGTATATATGTATATATGTATATATATGTATATATATGTATGTATATATGTATGTATATATGTATATATACATATATATACATATATACATACATATATATACATATATATGTATATATACATATATATATATATATATATATATATGTATATATATGTATGTATATATGTATATATATGTATATATATATATATGTATGTATATGTATGTATATGTATATATATATGTACATATACATACATATACATATATATATATATATATATATATATATATATATATATATACACATACATATATATATATATATGTAAGTATATATATGTATATATGTATGTATATGTATATATATGTATATATATATATGTATATATGTATGTATATGTATATATATGTATATATATATATGTAAGTATATATATATATATATATATATACATCTACATCTATATATATATATATATATATATATATATATATATATATATATATATATATATATATATATATATATATCTGTGTGTGTGTGTGTATGTATGTATGTATGTACACACACACACATATGTATGTATGTACACACACACACACATATGTATGTATGTACACACACACACACATATGTATGTATGTACACATACACACATATATGTATGTATGTACACACACATGCACACATGTATGTATGTATATACATATAATGTATATAATGTCATTTAACTCGAATGGTATTGATAATCAAGTGACATGTTTATGGTTTTATTTTTTTTATATATATATATATATATATATATATATATATATATATATATATATATATATATATATATATATATATATATATATATATATATATATATATATATATATTATAAAGTGAAATTATATTATTAACTGATTATCTTGCATGAAAGAATTTCAAATTCAAATTTAATATGCATGCAACCCCCACTATCCTATCAATCAATTTTGCATGAAGACAATTTTGGAAAAGAATCTCTAATTTCAATTAATTCTTTCGATAGTGGAAATGGTGCACCTTTTCTATATAATGTATGCTAAACTTTTGAAAAGGGAAACAGGGGAATATGTTTTTTTCTTGTGATAGAATAATCTTGGAAAAAAATTTAGTTTCAATATCATATTAGTGGTAGGAGAAATTCATAGAGATATTGCAGGATTTTAGGAAGCTTGTGGAAGATCTCCACCACGTTGCAAGGCATGGATCAAATAAGGTTAGCTGGGATACGTGAGGATTCAACATCAAGATCCTTCTTTTGAATCCGGGTTTCCCTCTTGCTAATTCTCTTGCTTGTTTTTTTCTTTCAAAAGAAATCTCCTCCTCATCTTTTTTCAGATTTTTGAATATATGAAATTTTATATTTTCAAAAGAAATCTCATTTTGTCTCTTTCAGATTTGCTTGGTAGATTAAATCCAATTCACATAATAAATTTTCTTTTCCATCCAAAGAAATCTTTTTCTTTAATTCTATTCAGTTTTTTTGATTGCACGTAGGAAATAAAATTGTTAATAGATTCCTTTCAAAGTATAAATATTGTTACTTGATTTATTAATTATATTTATTTTTAGAAATCCTCCTCCTTGTTGTTTTTTTATTTTAAAAAAATCAGATTTTTACGAGTGGAAATATATTTTGTAAAATAAATTCATTTATGTGTATTTTGGAAATAAACTTATCTTTGTGTAATCTGGAAATATATTCATCTCTGTATATTTTTCCTTTCAAAATATAAATATTGTCATTTGATTTTATTTTTTATTTTTATTTTAGAAATCCTCTTCCTCATGTTTTCTTTTTTTTCAAAAAATCAAATTTTTAAGAGTGGAAATATATTTTGTAAAATAAATTTATTTCTGTGTATTTTGGAAATAAACTCGTCTCTGTGTAATCTGGAAATATATTCATCTCTGTATATTTTTTCTTTCAAAATATAAATATTATCATTTGATTTTTTTATTTTTTTATTTTAGAAATCCTCCTCCTTGCTTTTTTTTTAAAATCAGATTTTCAAGAGTGGAAATATATTTTGGAAAATAAAATCATCTCTATGCATTTTGGAAATATAGTTTGGATAAATTCATCTCTGTGTATTTTGGAAATAAATTCATCTCTATGTGTTTTGGAAATATATTTTGGAAAATGAATTCATCTCTGTGTATTTTGTAAATAAATTCATCTCTATGTGTTTTGGAAAATGAATTCATCTCTGTGTATTTTGGAAATAAATCATCTCTCTGTATTTTGGAAATATATTCATCTTGTATATTTTGGAAATATATCCATCTTCGTGTATTTTTACAAACATATTTATTTCATCTCTATGTATTTTTATACGATCAATTAAATTTAAATTTTATTTAAAGTTTATTTAAAGTTTGCTTAATATTAATGTATTAAATATTAAATTAATTAATTAATTAATTAATTTATTAATGTGTTAAATAGATAATTAAATTTTATTAGGATATTAATTATCTTTTTCTATTTTATTTTATTTTTAAGTTGTAATTAAGACAAATCAAATAGTTGAAATAACTTTATATTTTTAAGCAATCCAAATAATTAATTTATATTCTCTATCCTTCAAGTTATTAGAGTGTAATTGGTACCTTGGGGGTTATTATTTTAATAGGGAAATTAAGGTTAATTCTTAAGCAAGTACTAATTATTTTCTTAATCAACATTATCTTTATTATAGGTTAAGTTACTTACCCTCATTGATCAATAAATATAAACGGGAATATTTTTAGAGTATTAAGATCGTAATTATTTCTTTCAATAAGTAGAACATTAAGCTAATATTCCAATTCGAATGAAACTTATAATGGGAATCTTAGCCTCCTGCTTCAATGATGGAAATGATGAGTGCATTGGAAAACTTATTCCTTATTTAAAATGGGTAACACTTTTGCTGAAGTTTTTTTTGAATAAAAGGGTAACAACTTTATTGAAAATCGGAATCAAGAATTACAAAGAGTCCCAGAGCCCCAAGGCCCCACGAAAGAACCACCAAACCAGCCCCAGATTATCCAACTTCATAACCATCCATGTCCTCAGTAAATATCTTTTGCAAGTCCTGATAGTAATCCCCAGAGAGATGCTCCTAGCCTTCAACTTTCCAATCCCTACCATGTTCCGAGGCCCACTTGGCCAAACAATCAGCCGCTCTATTCCATTCATGAGGGATGTGGATGAAAGACACTTGCTCCATTAAAGAGCTAATTTGGAGAATCTGTTGAACAATCCCTGTTAATTGCCACTGAATCCCACTCACCTTGAGTCTGATTCACAAATCACCTTCCTTCGTCCCAACTCCCAAGCATGCTCAAGGGCATAGAGAATCACAAATCCCTCCATAAATTTATTAGACTGCCACCCTTTATGCACCGAAAAGAGGAAAACAACCTCCCCCCTACTATTCTTGCCAACACCACCAACTCTAGCAGGGCCTGGGTTACTCCTAGATGAGCCGTCAATGTTAATCTTGATAAACTCATCCTGAGGGGGTATCCACCTTCCCACCCTTTGCACCTTCTTCATGGCCCGTCTACCTCTCCTGACACAAGCTGAGGCCAGAGACAACTCCTGCAGACCAAGCCTACTCACAATATTAGCCTCATCTCTACCCAAAGGAAAATTCACCTCACATTTCGCTTCCACAGTCTTCCGGACCATTGCAATGATTCTGTTCCAAACTTGCTGAAAAAACAATCTGACCTCATGAAAGATCCTCTTGTTCCTCTCGAACCAGACTAGCCACATAATGAAGATGGGCCTAGTATACTAGACAGTTTGAAGGAAGGAGGATAGGATAGGAGGTCTACCCAAACTGCTCCAGAACTCCACCAGAGAATCAACATGGATACAAGGATGCTTCCATATCCCCCACCAATAATGCCAAATAAGTAGAGAGAAGGGGCATTTGAAGAACAAGTGTGATGAATCTTCCTCCCCATTAGCACACAAAACACAGACAGAGGGCCCTCGAAATCCCCGCTTGCGAGTAAGACATCTATTCAAAGCCAAAATCCAAGCAAAGCAATTACACTTTGGCCAAGACACATTACTCCACACCTGCTTCCGCCAATTCACCTCTCTTCCCTCAAATCTTTGGTACAACAATTCCTGATATCCACTAGCCACCATGAACACGCCCTTAGGATTTGGAGACCAAGCCAGCCAATCCCTACCCTTGAGGGTGCTACAGTGTCTACTCACCAAAATGCCCTGCAGCTCTGCACACTCTTCCTCCATCCCAACAACCGGCCACTCATCAGGAGTCTTCCTCCTCTCCAAATCCAACGATCTACACCTATAAACACCCTTGAAGTCACTCACCCTTGACCATCTAGCCTCCAAAAACCTTTGCCACAGGTTCCCGAGGTTAGGGAACTGATCAAGAATGGGAGGATATCCATCCCAAGAGTCATTCCAGAAAAGGACCTCGTCCCCCCTCCTACAAATCCAAAAGAGTCATGCCTTAATGAGAGAAGCCCCCCTCTTGAGAGTATACCAGATCGAAGAGCCCTTTCCCTCAAGCAGATATCTATTGATTTCCTCCATCGGGGACCCTTTGCATATATTTGTTGGCCAAAATCCTAGCCCAGCTCCGATCCTGCTCAACACACCACCTCCAATACAATTTAGCCACCAGCACCTCCCCCAAAAGAACAAACTATCTTAAACCAAGCCCCCCCAACTGCTTTAGGCTACATACCAAGTCCTAATTGACAAGGCTCCATTTTGAAGAGGAGAGATTGCCTGCCCATAAGAATTGCCTAGCCAGAGAATCCAGACCCTTCAAGAACCACTTAGGAGCCACTTGAAGCATACAACGATAGATCAAAAGAGCCCGAACCACCGACTGAATCAACTGAGCCCTCCCAGCAAAGGATAGCTATCTATGAGTCCAGTGTTCAACCTTCATGTGGAATTTATCCAAGATACCTGCCAAGAATCCCTAGGAGGGTTACCAGGAGAGATAGGAATACCCAAATAAATCAAGGGCAGGGAGCCAACTTGGAATCTCAAGATAAGAGCAATCCTCCTTTGAATAGTTTCAGGAGTGTTGAAAAAGAGGATAGAAGATTTGTCCTCATTGATCAGCTGGCCCGATGCCGCAAGATAAACATCCAAGACCATACGCAGATTATTAGCTTCTTTGATCCGAGCAAGCCCCATAAGAGTCGTGTCATCCACAAACTACAAATGGGACTGCGGGTGCAAGTCATTACCCCATCTCCAACCGTGAATAATACCCAGGCCCACATTATGCTTAATTAACCTCCCCAGACCCTCAGCCATAAGAATGAATAAATAAGGGGAGGGGGTCCCCCTGACGGAGACCCCTAGATGCACCAAATAACTCAGTATGATCTCCATTGATAAGCACAGAGAAAGAAGTAGTCGTAACACAACTCATAACCCACTGGATCCACTCATCCACAAAACCAAACGCCTTAAGGATCTTTTGAAGGAAGGACCACCAAACTCTGTCATACGCCTTAGCCATATCCATCTTGATAAACATAGCTTTTTCCTTGGAGGTTACCATAGAGTGAATGGTCTCCGTAGCAATAGCCACCCCATCCAAAATTTGACGCCCTTCCACAAACCCACTCTACTCCTCAGAGATAACATTCCCCAAGCACTTCTTCAATCTGTCTGCTATCAACTTAGAGATGATTTTATAAATCACATTGCAGAGAGAGATGGGGCGAAACTGGCCTGACCGGTCAACCCCCTCACACTTGGGGATAAGAGCAATGAAAGTCGCATTCAATGCCCTGAGCATTTGCTTGTTCCTCTGGGATTCCTGCACAACCTCTAGGAAATCTAGCTTGATAATATCTCAGAATTCTTGAAAGAATTCAACTGGGAACCCATCCGGTCTAGTAGCTTTTCCTTTTCTCATGTGAAAGACAATCCTCTCAAGTTCTTCCAACAAAATAGGACACAAAAGCTGCTCATTCATCTCCCCCGAGACAAGAGAAGGAACGCAAGCGAGAACCTAGTTCTCCTCCCCTGTTTCCCCCTGGGAGTCCTTCCTGAAGAGGGACCGGAAAAACTGAGATGCCTCCCTAGATATCTCCTGCAAGGATAAGCACTTCTCTCCTTTATCATTAACTAGAATAGGGATGGAATTTCCATGCCTTCTAGCTTTCACTAAGTTGAAGAAGAAAGTAGTGTTCTTGTCCCCCTCCTTCAGCCAATCAATACGAGCTCTCTGCTTCCAGTAAATTTCTTCCCTAAGCTCTCATTCCTCTACCACCTTGACCGCCCTGTCTTCCTCCTTGAGCAAGTCCTCAGACAAACCTTGCTCTCTGATTACGCTAGTGATCCCATTCAACACAATGTGAGTAGCTTTTTTGGCATGAAAAATATTCATGAAACCCTGTCGGTTCCACTGTTTGAACTGAAACTTAACAAATTGCAGCTGCTTGGCAAAAGAGTACTTAAAAAATTTCGATGTCCCCCGCTATCATCTCAGGAGGAATAACCAGCTTTGGCCTCTTGCTGCATCTCTCCAAGCAACTATTAATCTTAAAAATGTGAGAGCTACCCGCACTACCAGATCCCACGTCTGAGGAGTAAAGGTTATTATTGAATGTCTTCATGCTCTGTGATGGGGGTTTTGATCCCACCGTAGCACGAAAATCCAAGGCTAGCTGATCCTTCGAAGCATCCCCGTCAATACTCATCATAAAATGCAAGGAGGACAAAACCCTAAACCCCAAAGTGGCCCGAAAGAGAAAAAAAAACCCCAAAACTCCATCCCTCCCCAACACACCCAGGATGGAGGTCCACTCATGGCCCCTAGCCCCACGAGAATGCGCTGCTTGTTTAGGGCCAAGCCACGCAGCCTGCACCCACTCACAGACCGCCGCACTTCTCCCCTCCACCCTCTGCTGCTCCCCACACTACCTAGACCCCCTCGCACTGCACACCCTGGATACCCTGCGAATACCCCCGATCACGAGCTAGGGCCTTGGAGCCCTAGCTCGGTGCTCTGCAAAACTCGCCTGCGCAACATCCTAAAAATTTGGTCGAATTTCTCACCACTCAAAACATCTCCAATTCTTTCTTAGTATCCACACTTTTGCTCAAGTTAGCAAAAAAACAAAAAAACAAAAAAACTTAGTAGTGGTTCATCTCCAAGAGGAATTACTTTGTGACACTCAGTCATCTCAAACATTTGGGTTCCTTCACTTAGTTCAATTTTTAGAAGAGGATTTATCTACCATGTAATTATGTGTCCCCTCAAAAACAATTTACACTTTTCGAGTAATATGAAATTATGTTGGTTAGACATGTAGTTGAATACTTGTTTGATTTCAAAGGATTGATTTAATAGTCTTACTCCCTTAATAAATAATAATCCCCTAGAAGTTTCTTGATGTTTTCACTCTCAAGAAAGTGTTTCTTTCATAAGATTAGAATCTTAGTTAATTCTCAAGCATTATCTCCTTACACTTATTCCATAGTATTGGATCTTTTTCATCAATTATCACTAGTCAACTTTAAATTAATTCTGGTAGTAAATAGAGCCCCTCATTCATATCGAATATTCAAGTTATTTAATAGAATTAAACAGATTTTTTTTTATACTTCAAATTAGTTTAAGTATTAAAAAGTTAAAAGAATTTACCTCTCAAGTAAATTTGTGCTTGGATTCAGAATTACCCCTTTGTGTATTTCAAGAAACACGAATTAATGTTAGTTAAGGATTTCCTCATATAGAGTATGCAAGGCATTTGAGGATAATCAATCTATGAATAGTCAAAGGCATATAAGAATAGTAAAGGGCAAGGTTATATTAATGTTGCAAAACAACTAGTATAGATGAATTTATTAACATTAATTTTAATGATATATTCTATTTTGTAAGAACATAATATTAATTAGGATTCAAGGTAAACTTTATTTGAAAACCAAATACTTTTACCAAATTTGAATTCGTTTTAACATAAGACTTGACTTATCTTGTGAACCTCAAATCAAGTAATCATATTCTTTTTAAAGACAAAATAAAGTTAGAATCAATTGTCCTAGATTATTGGATCCTCATCCTTATCAAGCAAATTGAGTTTCAAGAAAATTAGTATCTTTCAAGTATTATGTTTCAAATTCAAAGTAAGGTTATTATTTGTAGAAGATAATTAAAGATAAAAATTATGTTACTTCAAAAAGAAGAATTAGTTGGGCTTATAGTTCTTCCCTTCAAACAAGTAGGTGTCAAACTCATTTCCAAAGTCCTTCTATTTAATCATTTAATTTTCTTTCAAGCAATTTAATGTCTTTCAAGTGTCAGGATTTGTGCATAAAGTGTAATGGCTTTGTTCCAAAATAATTATATCTCACAAGTAATTCAAATCATTTTTCATAAGTTATCTTTACAAGGATCATAATTTCCAAGAAATTAGTACTTTCATGCTTTTAGTTCAAGTTTCAATTATTATCATAGTTTTTTCTTCAAAGAAAATATTCTTCGCAAGTAGTTGATTTGTTTATGTTCTTTTCGATTACGTAAAAATTTATACCTTAGTTTTTAATTTCAAGCATAATTCCTTGTATATAATAGTTTCCTTTTTGTATCGGTATATTGATTCATTTAAGATTCATGAATTAAAAGTTAAATTCCTAGGTAGGCAACTATATAAGAGGAGTTGAAACCAAAAACTAGCAGCGTTCGGTATCTATGGTACCTCTAGGTCACGCTTACAGGTAATGCCATTGTGTTGAACTACTGCACTTAATGCCTAATAAAGCTGCAACAACAGTGTCTGTGGCATCATCCCTATAAAACGTCGGGGAGAAATAAGGGTCATTTGGAAGTTAAAAATCCAAGGGGCGGGTAATCCCCTTTGGATCGATAATCTAAAAAGATAAACCTTAAATAAATTTACATCCGCTCAGTTAAACCTTGGAAAACCCCTTTAGGGTTGGTTGTGTGTGGTGTTTTTAGAATTTATTTATCTTGATGAATTTTGGCGGATGATAATGGGTCAAGGGTGACGCATATTATAGGAAATAGGACTTAGTTGTTTGAGGCCACAAGCAGAAGGCCACCTTGAGCCTTTTGCTATAGAGCTACCATCGTGGGTAGCAACGACAGAGAAATAGTTTGGGACATTGACCCTAGAAAGGGTTGTGTACCCACCAAACATTTTACATTGAACCATAGTTAGAAACCATAAATACATACTTTACGCCTTGATCCCATGCCGAAATGGGTATGTAGGCAGTCTAGGGATAGAGTTGTCCCTTGTACTCAGGTGTTCGGGGATGGGGATTAGGATTTGGTTTTGGGTGAGTAGTTGGTTCTAAAAGCTCCTTGGTATGTTAAATCAAATGGTGCAGATAATGCTAATTGGAAGATTAAGATTAATTTAATGCATACTCAGAAGGAATCCTGTATGGATTCGCTTGACTTCCCGAGGCTTTAGGCCGAATTTCGAGGTAGAACTCAAGCTTGTTTAATTATTTTCTTATACTCCTAAAGATGGCGACCTCGGTGCATTCCTAGTAGGGGAGTGTAGTCTTTAGAGAGTAGCTCAAGACCTGGATGGTCCCGATGAGTCTAAAGTCTCTGGCTAGAGCATATCTTATTCTTATGAATAGATGCCTACCCCGTTTGGGTAGATGCCTATCCCAAATTGGATAGATAAAACCCCAATGCCATATAGATAGATGCCTAACCCATATGGTTAGATGTTGATCCCGGTTAGATGGATGCCTATCTTGTTTGGATAGATGTTCCTGAGTATGCGATTGAATCAAACACAATTAAGAATAAGTGATTTCAAAAAAAATAAAAAATAGACAGAATTTTTGGGTTGAGTGGAGTGGGTTATTACACCAACAACAATTCTATTGAATACGTAAGGCACGTTGCCCTCCACGTGGGGTTTATCAATGTTTAAAGTGCTAGTCAAGTATGAGTTTTCTATTATACACAATCCTTTTTCCATTTTGAAAACAATGAGTTGAAATAGAGTTCAATACACAGCATAGTCATATCGACTCAATAAATCAATATCAATGCATGTAACGTATTTCATGCAATTGATATTTGATTATCAATGCATGGAGTATATTACATGCAATTTGATAATCGGTTAATAATATAATTTCACTTTATAAAATATTATATTATATATATATATATATATATATATATCTTTGTGTGTGTGTGTGTGTATGTATATGTATAGATATATATGTATGTATGTGTGTATATATTTTTATGTATATGTATACACACACACAAAGATATACATACATACATACATACAAAGATATACATACATACATACATACACATATACATATACATATATGGATGTATATGTATATGTATATGTATATGTATACACACACACACATATATACATACATATATATATAGATACATATATACATACATATATATACATATATACATACATATATATACATATATACATACATATATACATATATATGTATGTATGTATATACATATATACACACATATATGTATGTATATATATGTATATGTATACATACATATATATGTATGTATGTATGTACATGCATACATACATATATATGTATGTATATATATGTATACATATACATATATATACATACATATATGTGTGTATATATGTATATACATATATACATAATATATATACATATATGTATGTATATGTATATATGTATATATGTATGTATATATGTATACATGTATATATGTATGTATATATGTATACATGTATATACATATACGTATATGTATATACATATACATATACATATACATATACATATACATATACATATATATCTATATATATATCTATATATATATCTATACATATACATATAATGTATATAATGTCATTTAACTCGAATGGTATTGATAATCAAGTGACAGATTTATGGTTTTATTATATATATATATATATATATAATATTTTATAAAGTAAAATTATATTATTAACCGATTATCAAATTGCATGTAATATACTCCATGCATTGATAATCAAATATCAATTGCATGAAATACATTACATGCATTGATAATAGCATATATATATTGATTTATTGAGTCGATATGACTATGCTGTGTATTGAACTCTATTTCAATTCATTGTTTTCAAATTGGAAAAAGGACTATGAATAATAGAAAACTCATACTTGACTAGCACTTTAAACATTGATAAATCCCATGTGGAGGGCGACGTGCCTTACGTATTCAATAGAATTGTATGTATGTATATACGTATATCCTTACGTATTACATGTATGTATGTATATATGTATATATGTATACATATATACATACATATGTACACACACACACACACATGTGTGTGTGTGTGTGTGTGTGTGTGCATGTGCGTGTGTGTGTGCACGCGTGTGTGCATACATATACATATATATATATATATATAGGAACAGGTAAACATAGACGAAGGCGAGAACTTGGTTCAAGTAGATTTGCTTTAGCTTTTTGAATTCGGTATGGAGATGGAAT
>NC_081405.1:372421473-372468973 GCF_030272615.1 Cryptomeria japonica
TAAGTGTTCTTCTCAGGTGGTTTTTGAAAAGGTCTGCAGGGCTATTAAATAAAACATCAATACCATTCACAAAAATAACAAGTAGTATAGCTATAGTAACATGACTGATAATGAGAAAAGTATCCTAACTGAATGGAAGTTGATACACAAGGTCTGTGAATCTGATATGAAGAGCAGGAGAGATAATGTTGTGTGGAGGTTCCCTCTTCATGATTGCGTTAAGGTGAACTTTGATGGTGCAACTAAAGGTAATCCTGGGAAGGCTGGAGGGGGAGGATTCATCAGAAATTCTTATGGTTTTTGTGTTGCTACAATTGCCTCTCCCTTTGGAGTTCAAAACAACCATGTGGCAGAAGCTCTAGCAATGTTAAAATCTCTCCAGCTTGCTCAGAGTTTTAATTTAAAAAAAAATTATGGCTGGAGGGGGACTCTCTCAATATTATTTAGGCTATTAAAGGTATTAGTTCCCCCTCTTGGAACATTCATAATATCATTGATAATGCTAAAAAATTGTTAGATGCCTATGATGGTGTGATTATTACCCATACCTTTAGGGAAGGTAACAGGGTAGCTGATTTATTAGCTAATGAGGGGGTCATTTTAGTGGAGGATACTAAGTATATCGAAGAAGTTTCATGTAAGAATGGAGTCTGTGAGCAATTATTATTTGATAGAGTCCATGGTACATGTTAATTTAATTATTACATTTTTGGGTTCAGATCTCAATGATAGATATTGGAGTGATGTGGAGTGTCAGTTGATTACCTGTTTAAGGCATTGTGATAATGAGCACCGGTGTGACGAGCCTAATCATATTAAGTGTTGGTTTATATTGAATGTCTTAAAAGACTATTCAAACAACAAGAAAATCACCTTGGTTTTTGATTCCAGCATCTTGTTTCTTCAACATTTGGTTATTTTGTGCTCTGTTGAGGGTTTCGACTTGAACAACCATTACATTATGGGGGGAAATCTTAATCGCAATGAGCCTTCCAGCTATGATAGATGGAAAAGTGAAAGGAAAATATGGCGAAGGTTGCACAGATATGGATTCATTGATTACATGGAGAAGCTGCATGGGGGTAAGAAGTCTGTTTCACATGGTTTTGCCAAGGGTTGGAACAATAATAAAGTTACTCTGTTTGGCCAGACATGGAAGCTGGATGAAGATTTGGTAGTGGAGGTTACCGGATTGCAGAAGGAAGGCATCAAATTCTACAGAGACCACAAGTTCTCGGTGGAAGCTACCAAGAATTTCCCTAAAAATGAAGAAGAAAGGGCTCGGCTTGCTAAGAAGGACAATGCGTCCTACTGCCTCCCTAACCAGGTAAACTCTTTTTGGTAGAAAATGTTGAAAGTTTTAATGGAATACCTTACGGTTGATGGAAGGTCTCCTAAAGTTTACAATTACCACTTTGTCATCCTTAACCATTTTCGCCATGGCTTGAAGATTTCGTTGCCCTTCTATTTGGCCTCTTCCCTTAACGATAGCCTGGTTGACCATGCCAAGAAACCTAAATCCTACCCCATTGCTCACCAAGGCCTTATTTTGTTAATTTATGAGCATTTGAAAGGTAAAGCTAGGGCTAATAGGGATGACCCATTTGTGGAGAATGCCCACATTTCTGAGGGTTATGATGGCTTTGATTCTGATGAAGATTCTTCTAATCTTCCTTTGCATAAGAAATTTAGGGTTAGTGATGAAGCTAAAGAAGACATAGAAGAGAAAGCTGGTCCTGAGAAGGAAATGGGGAAGGAGGTGGAAGAAGAGGCATAGAATGAGCAGGAGAAGGAGGTTGAGGGCAAGGAAGGGGATGAGCAGAGAAAAGAGGATGTTGAAGAGCCAGAAGCAAAGGATAATCCTTATGTCTTGGATAGCAGGGATGATGTTCAACACAGTATGGAGGAGGGAAACCCTAGGTCTATGGACTCTGCCCTGGTTATGGAGAACGCGGATTCCATTCTGAAGGCTGCCAGAAATAGTACCTTGGAAATGTCCAATTTTCAAAAATGGGTGATTGATAACATCTCCAACATTCAGAATAAACAGAGAGACCTGGATTATTAAATTAAGAATTTGATTAAGGATACCAACATTAAAGGTAAAGAGGATGATGCAGAGGATACTAGTGATGCAGAGGATGAAGAAGAAATTCTGGATTGGCCGGAAAAAGACATGATTAAGGGAGATTTGAAGCATCTTCAAGATGTGGTAAGAATTATCAAAGAAAAAGGCAAGGTTGATAATGGTCTGATAAACAACCGGATTTAAAAAAATGAGAATGCTTTGAAGAAATTATGGAGCATAGTATGGCAGTGTTGAAGGTGTCATCTCAAAACATGAATGTGTTGGTTGCTTGCTTGGAGAAGAACAAGCAAAATAAAGATACGATGATCTTTGATGACGAGTCAACCTCTAGTTCTATTCTACACTCCTCCAGATGCGAAACCAGGCAAAATACTAGTGAGCTGGAGTTGAAGACCAAAGACAATCAACAGATGTAGGAAAACAAAGAACTGAAAGAGGCAGCTAATGCGATGATGATGCTAGTTAAGGATGCGGAAGAAACTATAAAGATTTTCATCTGATATGTAATTCAGTTTTAGGTTGCCAGTTTCTCGATGGCCTTGTGCTGTTCTTTTCCTTGGCTGCTATTTTTTCTGCTGTTCTTTTGCAGCCTTTCTCTCTTTGTTCTATTCTTTCTAGTTTCTCTTTTGCTTATCTCCTCGTTATGTAAGCGGGTTTTGGGTCCCTTAAAACCTGATTTTCCTTAATAAAAAGCATTCCATTTTGAGCCATCTAAAACATTTAATCATGCAAGATGCATTCTAGGCAAACTAATGTGATGTGTGAGATTCCATCTCCATACCGAATTCAAAAAGCTAAAGCAAATCTACCTGAACCAAGTTCTCACCTTCATCTATGTTCACTTGTTCCTGCATTCACTTGCACTCGATTGTTCATTAGCAATGACAATCCCAAATTTTTTACAATAAAATAATTTAAATCATTCATTTGCATTTAAATTTTCATTTCAATTCAAATCAAATTTTATTATCAATCTAACTTCAATTTCGATTTCGATTTCATTTCTATTTCAATCTCATCCACATAAACATAAGATATATATCATTTTCCTAATTTCATAATTGCGATAAATATAGATAAAAATGGTATGTGACATCCTTCCCCACTTACAACATAGATCATAATAACCATGGAGAGCTTGCGTCTAGGAGGAGTAGGCGGCAATGGAAGAATTCAAAATTTGAATTCTCTACAAGGTGGGAACTCTGGTTCCAATGGAGGTAGCGGCTAGATGGATGGAGCTGGCCAGATGGGGGAGAAGGACAAGCCTTCAGATATTTTGCAGGCTGACGGTACTCTGCCAAAGAAGAATGTGGGTCCTGGAAATGCAATTGGGGGGTCCAGCCCACATGAAGTTGTTTTGGAGAACGGAAAAGAAATTAGAGAGTGGTCAACCCTCTTTGGAACTAGACCATCTGGGAAATCTTCCTTGCCTCATGTCAAGAATATATCAGACCTGAATGGTGGTAAGTTCACCATCTCTATTCCTGACTCGGTTTGGATCATAACATAAGTAGTATGTCAAACTCTCTGGTGGGTAAATTCATGGGACCATGCCCAAACATTGAGGTTGTTAGGGCTTATGTTAAACAAAAATGGGCTTTGAAAGGCAATGTTGAAATTTTGACTCTGCCCAAAGGCTTTCTCACCTTTGCCTTTTCTTGTGAAGAAGACAAAATAAGGATCCTCTGTGGTAGTCCTTGGTTGGTTATAAAGATAGCTCTAGTCCTCCAGAAATGACACCCGAATCTAAATGTGAGTGAATCTCTTCTGGTGCAAGTCCCAGTTTGGGTTAAGCTCCCAAGTCTGCCTCTTGAATACTGGGTAGAAATTATTTTCTCGGGTATAGCAAGCTCTTTTGGTGAGCTCCTTTCAATTGATCCAGTCACAGCCTCAAGAAAGAGGCTCACTCATGCAAGATTTTGTGTAGGGATCGCCCACGATGCACATATGCCTGAGCAGACAGATATTGTGTCTAAGTTGGGTACTTGGAAACAATAGATTGAATACGAATCCACCCCCTTTGCTTGTTTCCACTGTAAAAAAGTAGGTCACTAGGCTAAACATTGCCCTCTAAAGCCCAAAGGGGATAATAAGCAAGCCAAAACTGTAGTAGAGAGTAGATAGGCTCCAATTGAAGGGCTAGCGGCTGAAGTGTTGTCCTCGATTACACCATAGAATTGTTCCATGAACCACCACTCAAGTTCTTGTTACTACTTATCAAATTGCCATTAGTTTTATATACAAAGTCATTCTATATACTCTAGTCGGTTACCACTACCGAAATATTTAGTCGATATGAATAGCCTAGTCGGTTACAGAAGGAAAACAGTCACAAAGCCCAGTATACACCGAGTTGTCTACCGAGTGTTATTTCATGTCTACCAAGCAGTAAAGATAATACATTGAGTTGATGTACACCGAGTGAAATGTGTTACCAAATTCATTGAACCTGGACACACATATGAAAACGTGTTACAAGATCAAGGCACACAAAACCGTTATCACATTGGAAATTGCACATATAGATTTTGTATAATTTTGAGGTCATCTAACCAATGAAATATTTTGCATGGTTATTTATTCGAGAAATCATGTTTGTAAGATCGAAGCAATGAATCAGATCACTGACATAAGAAGTCTATTTATACAACATGAATTTAGGGTTAGAAATATGTGTGAATGTGAGAAATGTGTGTGCATATGTGTATGAAGCAAGACTTATGTGATACATGAGAAATCACAAAGTATTATGACTGTTACAGAGACACAGAGGTCACCGAGAAGGTTATCAGAGAACAGTCGAGGAACAGAGTAAACAAAAGGGTTTACCGAGTTACTTTATGAGTTACCGAGGTATGCTATAGGCAAGGTAATCTTATTTTGAGCACATAGAATCTACTACAACATTTTAGATGTAAAGTTGCAGATATTTGTAAAGTCTTATTGTAATATTTTGAAGTTGTAAGAGAAACCTTTAACAGGGTAAAAGACTCTAATCAAGTCTATAAATTGTAAATCCTCTACCCAGGTACAACATATATATAGTGTTGTAAAATCCTTTAGCAAGGTAGATCTAACAGATCTTGTTACTCCTAATAGGGTAAGCTATCAAAAATAGCTAACTATGTAGCTCTAACCGAACACTCTTTATTATTGCAGTAGTGAAGTTGTGGGTGCCATCCCCACCGCAGTTTTTCTCTCTAACCAAGAGTTTCTGCGTAACCAAAATATATGTGTTATGGAGTGAATCATGTATGATTGTTACTCATTTGTTTTAGTTTTATGTTATGTTACAGTACTTTTTGGTTTATGCATAACAGTAAAGATATTGTTGAGAAAAGGATTTGAAGTACTGATTCACCCCTCCCCTCTCAATACATTAGCTTTCCATATTGGGCCTAACAATTGGTATCAGAGCTTGAATCTTGGGAAAGGGTTTAACTACCTATAGAGAAAGATCTTATCAATGGAAGGCTATAAAAAATCTCCAAGAAGAGCTGGATAATGCAAATCAAGTGATTGCAGACATGCAAAGGCAAATGCAAAAATCTCTAAAAGTAAGGAGAAGATTATCTGATGACTTGCAGGATTCTCAAGAGTTAGTGGAACAAATCGAGACATCATCTGAGAACAGTATATCTGAAGAAACTGAAGAAATGATTGGAATGTTGAAAGAAAAGAACAAAGCATTGGCTAATCAACTAAAAGCAATGAAAAGAGAACATGAACATTTCCGTACACAGATGACTGAAAATCTAGATGCATTAAGGATAGCCGAGGATAAAGCAAGAGATCTACAAAGAGAGAAACAACAACTTGAAGTCTTAGTATCTGATAAGAATGATGAAATCATAAGGCTAACTGGTATTCAACAAAATCTGATAGATCAACTAGGTTATACACATCATGAAGCAAATCTGAAAGATGATGAGAATCAAGCATTGAAACTTGAAGTATCAAGGTTGAGCAATGAACTTGAAATAGAGAAGAAATCCAAGGAAACACTAAAGAAGAGTTATGAAGCATCAAAGATGTTGGATGAGCAATTGAACACAAGATGACCCTACAAAGAAGGAGGACTCGATTACAAAGGAAAAGACTCTACCGAGAAGGGAGTCTGCACACTGAGCAAATACTAGAGGTTACCGAACTCACACAGATCCTTACTGACAATGTTCTGCAGTACCATGAGATTACAATACAAGGATATGGTGTGAATGTTGTGGAAGATATGGACATATAAGTGCCAACTGATTTATAAGGTTTGGAATGAATAACCGAAGATCATGGAGAAATCCTAGTATGGCATGTTTTCATTGTCACAAAGTTGGACACTTGGCTGGAGATTGCAGAGATCAACCTAAAGAAGACACTGAGGAAATAAAAGAGAAATTAAATATGATTTGGAGAAAGAAGGAAATTGTGTCAAATAAAGAAAGCACCTTACCTACCGAGTTAGGTGCTCCCACTCTAAATTAATCGGTAAAGGTATGAAGGGATTGCATTCTCACAAGGTTAAATCTTAAACAGTTCCTATTTCAATATGTACTGAATTCAAAATCTGCATAGTAAGATGTAGTAGTAAGTTTGAAATTCTATCAAAGTCTTTTGGAGCACTTTATAGGAAAACTGTTAAGTCAGTGAATTCAGGAAGCCTGTCAAGTTGGTATATGAAGGAAATATAGTTACTCGGTTAAAGCGCAAAAAAAAGGGAAAGAAAGTTAAGTGAATCGAGTGCATTTAATGTCTTTGACCTAACTTGCACGGAGCCCGATAAGGTATTTTTGAGTACTTAAAAGGTTTTTCATGGTCATTTTCATTCACTAAGTTTTTGAGAAGCAAAGCAGAGCAAATCAAGGTGATCAAACCATCTTCAAAGAAAAATCTAAGGTATTTACATCGAATCTCATCGCATTGCTAAGCTGGTTTACCGAACTCATTAAGTTGTTATTATCTACTAAGTGTGAAGCATCTGCCGTTTGTTAAGTTCTCAAACCCTAAGGTTCCTATGTCAATTTTTATCTGAAATCAAAATGGCATCTAAGATCCAAGACCCCATTGTTGTCACAAATGTAGAAAAGCCCTCACTAGAATACTCTTTGACTCCCAAAATTGCATCTGAACCGAATGACAAAACTGCTTTTTTACTCATCTCGGATCGAGTCTTATTAGTCGAGGATGTGAGATTCTTCACAAAATGTCGTGTTGAAGAACTCAGTCATGTTGAGATCAAAGATGCATATGATGAATTGTGCACATATGGTAAAATGGATAGCAAGTATGAGCATATCAAAATCAAGGGATTGACTGAAGCCCTAACCTATCCCCGTGTGTTCAAACCCTAGTGGGTCAAGTTTGTACTAAGCCGAGTGCATGATGATTTCATGTTGCTACAAGAGCAACCATTTAAGATCACTAAAGAAATCATTCATCTGATCACTGGTTATCCTATCTATGATCATGCCCAAGCACAAAAAATGATATCACAGAAGGAATTGATCAGTTTGACTGGAGTTGAATCGGATTGCAGAGGTCTGAAGTTGAACAATGTCACTGATCCTGAACTCAAATTTGCCATTAGAGTAATTGGTTACTGTTTCTTCCAATCGGCAAGGGAAAACAGTGTACCATGTGTAGCAGTGGACTTAGCATACAAAATTGTTAAGAAAGGCATGAAAATTGACTTGCGTGAAGTATTGCTGAAGAACTTGTTTGAAAATCTGAACACAATCAGGAAGCCGAAGAAGAACAACACGACAAATGCTCTAAAATTTGGATCACTACTTGTATGTATGTTTTTCTACTTTGAGAAGTTTTTTCCAACAGTCAGTAAAGTTGTTTGGGAACTACACTGACCAATCACCCATCAGATCAATGACTTCATCAAGAAGTTAGGTGATAACTTTAATGATATAATGGATGATTACTTCAGCAAGTTCCAAGAGAAAATGAATAACAGGTATCGGATTCCACCACAGCTGGTAGAAAAATACAAAGATGAGATATGTTTTGAGGTCGACACCGATTACTGTTATGTGAATGTTGTGGAACCGAGGACTCAATCTTTGTCACCTATGGGTTACGAGATTGATTTTGATATCACACAACAACAAATTGATGCCTATACTACCAAGCTGCGGTATGGAACCTATGAAGAGGTGAAGGAAAAAGTAAAAATGAGCATTGTAGTACCTAAGGCTACAAGAAAAGCTACAAAGATGATTAAGGCATTAACTGAGAAATTTGGAGAAGAGTCTTCCTCCACACCTATCAAAGGAGTTCTAGCCATCACCGAAGAGGAGACAGAAGCCCAAGAAGTAGCCATAACACTTAGCATCGAATTGCCTAAGGGAAAAGTGTTGAGGAGAAAGAAACAAGACACTTCAATGGCCCTACCGACTCCTCCAACAAAGAGACCTAACACAAGGGCATCTGCTGCATCACCGAGTAAGAAACAAAAGATTGTTGTTGTTCCTAAGGTAACTAGAACTTACAAGAAATCTACTCGAAGACTCATTTTGCCAAAAGAGTCGAGTGATACCGAATCTGAAGATGCAAATAAATTTCAGATTGTGAAAAGCAAGAAGGTAGATGTACATAGTGTAGAAATTTTTTGTAATAATCTAAAGGAATATGGTGGATTTGGTGGATTCAGATTTGTCAAATATGAATCCAGAACTGCCGATGAAAAGAGGCAAATTGAAGAAGCTGTCATTTGCACACTTCTTAAATTCTGAGTGGTCCCATTAGAAGTATGTAATTCTATTCCTAAGGAATTATATGCACATATTGAAACCAGATGGCAATATGCCCTAGACTTGGAGAAACAAATCAGAGAAAGAAGTTTGGTGCATCTCTTTCCTAATATGTCAGTTGATGAAATAAAAGAACATCTGACAAACAACCAAACTCAATTTACAGTAAAACAAAAGGCCTTGAAATTGATGAATGGCCTGTATATAGAAGTGGAGAAGGAAACAAAAGAGCAATGGAAGACCATCTTTCGAAGAAAGCATGCTGGTGAACGATCTATAGTGGAAATAGTCAATGTCACCGACCAAGAGCCTGGTGTCACTGAGCAAGACCCTGCTAACACCATTCAAATAGATGAAGATATCATGGATGCAGAGGCACCTGAACAAGAAATGATAGAAGGCAATGCTTATGCAAAACTTGTCTCCAGTGAATCTGTTTTGGAACAAGTTCAGCCTTACCCACCGATCAATCAACCTGCTACAATGGAAGCTCCTCAGGATACAGGTGAAGGCACCAAAGGTCAAAAGTCTACAACAAAAGGTACTTCACAAGAACAAACCTCTCAAGCACCTTCTAGCACGGAAAATGTTACAGCTGAGACACCAAGCACCGAGACACCGAAGGACACTACCAAGGCTAAAGAAACTGACAAAAGTGTTGTCTCTACCGAGCAACCTACCGAGGGTTCTCAGGCCTCTGAAGCTATTGTAGTGGTTCACCCGGTGAAAGGTAAAGAAAAGAAGTTGAAAAAGCATAGTTTCAAAATTGATTTATCAAAACCGATAGTGTTGCCCAATGTAGACATCTCCAAATTGAAAGGGCAAGCACTCACTGAATTCAGTGAACTGTGCAAAGCAAAGGTTGAACAAGAGAAGCAACTGGCCATACAAAAGAAGAATAAAGTACTTCAGAAGGTAAAGATCTTACTATCAGATATGCTACCTTCAGCTACAGTATCAACCGATGCAGCCATCCATATTCAATAGGATGAACTCCTAAATCAGATTTAGACATCTGGAGTAGATGCATCCAAATACTTGAGCAAACTAAAAGACAAGGAGCTAACTGCTAAAATGATAGAGGAAGTACAAAAATCCATTGCTGTTGGCAAGGTAAAACTTGTCAAATTTATTACTGAGTTGTCCCCTCAACTCCAACACATTCTTTCATTATTTCAGAAACTCTGCACATTTTCTTTGTTTCTTAAGGACATTAAGAATAAAACAGAAACAATTGAGAAAGAGATCACTGATCTCTCAAATAAGCTGACCCCCGAGCCCAATTCAATTTAGAATTTTTATACTAAGCTACAACAGCTCATGGCTCAACAATTGGAATTGAGGAATGAAGAACACAAGATCAGGATGGACATAATGACACTTCAAACATTATTCCTTCCTCATCTTTCATCCATTCAAGAACAGCTAACCCGAGCCACTTATCTCTCTATTACACAAGAGGGAAGCACTTTAGATGGCTTAATTTCATTATTGGCTGATATTAATGCACATAATTCTTTAATGGATAGTGTAAAGGATGCACTCTCTGTCGCTCTCACCAAAGCCAAGACAAAGTACAAATCCATTTTTGATCAGTTGCCACCTCCCAATGGTAACTAAATTTTGATGTTTGTCAAAAAGGGGGAGTATATTAGAGTATATCATCAAGAGTGTATAGTATTCAAAGTATCAAACAACCGGAGTGTAGTATACAGGGGGAGTATACCGAGCAGAGAATGAGTAGAATATGCAGAGTATCCAAGAGCAGTGAACCGAGCAATGAATAGAGGAAAGAACAGTGATTACAAAGTTTTGTACAACATATTGATAAGGGGAGTATATTTGATTATACTATTTCAATGACTAATGTATATACTGCATGTTTAGTCAAAATTTGTAAAGTATACAGATTTTTGAGTAATGACTTTGAAAGTAGTTTTGTCAAACATCTCAACTAATGTCAAAAGGGGAGATTGTTACTACTTATCAAATTGCCATTAGTTTTATATACAAAGTCATTCTATATACTCTAGTCGGTTACCACTACTGAAATATTTAGTCGATATGAACAACCTAGTCGGTTACAAAAGGAAAATAGTCACAAAGCCCAGTATACACCGAGCTGTCTACCGAGTGTTATTTCATGTCTACCGAGTAGTAAAGATAATACACCGAGTTGATATACATCGAGTGAAACGTGTTACCAGATTCATTGAACTTGGACACACATATGAAAACGTGTTACAAGATCAAGGCACATAGAACCGTTATCACATTGGAAATTGCACATACAAATTTTGTATAATTTTGAGGTCATCTAACCAATGAAATATTTTGCATGGTTATTTATTCGAGAAATCATGTTTGTAAGATTGAAGCAATGAATCAGATCACCAACATAAGAAGTCTATTTATACAACATGAATTTAGGGTTAGAAATATGTGTGACTATGAGAAATGTGTGTGCATATGTGTATGAAGCAAGACTTATGTGATACATGAGAAATCACAGAGTATTATGACTGTTACAGAGACACAGAGGTCACCGAGAAGGTTATCAGAGAATAGTCGAGGAACAGAGTAAATAGAAGGGTTTACCGAGTTACTTTATGAGTTACCGAGGTATGCTATAGGCAAGGTAATCTTATTTTGAGCACATAGAATCTGCTACAACATTTCAGATGTAAAGTTGCAGATATTTGTAAAGTCTTATTGTAATATTTTGAAGTTGTAAGAGAAACCTTTAACAGGGTAAAAGACTCTAATCAAGTCTATAAATTGTAAATCCTCTAACCAGGTGCAACATATATATAGTGTTGTAAAATCCTTTAGCAAGGTAGATCTAACATATCTTGTTACTCCTAATAGGGTAAGCTATCAGAAATAGCTAACTATGTAGCTCTAACCGAGCACTCTTTATTATTGCAGTAGTGAAGTTGTGGGTGCCATCCCCACCGCAATTTTTCTCTCTAACCAAGAGTTTCTGCGTAACCAAAATATATGTGTTATGGAGTGAATCATGTATGATTGTTACTCATTTGTTTTAGTTTTATGTTATGTTACAATACTTTTTGGTTTATGCATAACAGTAAAGATATTGTTGAGAAAAGGATTTGAAGTACTGATTCACCCCTCCCCTCTCAATACATTAGCTTTCCATATTGGGCCTAACAGTTCTTCCCATGATGAGATACTTTATGGGGGTAACAAGTTGAATGACTACTTCGCAACATCCTCCAATGTTAGCACAAACCATTTCATGATCGTTTCTTCTGAGTAGATTCTGAAGGTCTCAATAAACCAATAAAATGATTTTAGATGCCCAATTGGTGATTCCTTTTCACCTCCATGGAACCTTGGCATATAGATCTTCAACTCACAGGGAAATGCAGATGGATACTCAGGGATGTCACCAAAATCCAATGGCTTAAAACTTCTTGGAATATTCCTGCCTCTTTGTGGCTGTGGTTGCCACTGTGCATATTTTTTTGAAGATGCTTCTCCATTAAAAATCTGGATATTAAAACATATTGAATGCTACTAATCTTTTTCATTTAATTTTGTTTTTATAGAGTCGCCACTTATTTCATAGAGGACATAAGTTATTTCTTTCTTTTGAGTTCTCTCCCACAATAGAGTCTTAATAATTCTTCCCCAGTAGAGTCGCCAATCTGTTGGGTCTCAAATCAACAGATTGGATAGGTTCTAAGGAAATGGCAAATCCTATGCTCAAACCTTCCAATTGACTTGGCCAACTTATAGAGTGAACCTATTTGGTTACTAACTCTCTAACTTTAGGCTCTGCAGAACCTAGGCGGGTATACCTACTCACTAGTTGTTCCTTCAACTAATGCTTTTTATAGCAGATTTAGTGTCTTGATCTGACTTCCTCCTATCTCAAAATGGCATAAACTCCTAGGATGGAGATATAGTAGATGAGTTCAATATTGTTGTTGTAGAAGCTTTTCGATCTTTGTGCTTGATATATATATATATATATATATATATACACACTATTGCTAATTTATTCTAGAATTTCTACTCAGCTACTCCTATTACTTTTAATGTGAAAGTATGAATTGATGAGTTGTATTTTATAGATGACCAGTGCCTTTCTTTGTTGTTTGGGCTACAGAGTCTTTATATCTCTTTAGGACTTACTGTGTAAACTTATGAGACAGTTTTTAAACCCACCCCCTCTCGACGAGTTTGTCCGTTACTGTTTCTTATGAGCTCTACTTCAATGTCTATATTGTAAACCACCTGAATGAATTTAACTCTAACCTTAAGAGACCATCCAAGGAAGAAATACAAGGAACAATTACAATTTGCAAGTAAATCTTTTTGATCCAAATCTACAATATGAAACACATAATTTTACTGGAAGAACATAAATAACCTTATTTCCTTTAGATAATATCATAAGCAACTGCCTGCAGAAAAATGCACTAATCCGCAACACATATGCAAAGGAAAAACAACTGATTATATTATATATATTCACCAAGTTAGTACAGTGGTAAGCCTGAGGCTATAATCTACTTCTTTCTCTAATTGCTCCCTATCTATGTTACAAAAGTTCCCTTATTTATATGAGGGTATACATTGTCACCAAGTGTCGTGGCTTTTCAACATATAACTATTAATTAGCACCCTTGTTAACAAACTGGAAGATAAACAAGTTCAACACTCCTATGTGCTCGATATACTTATTATCTTTATACATCACAATATCACTATTTAATATGTTGGCATTATGTGAACCGGTATGAGGACATAATGATATTGTATGTTGTCATTGATGTCAATATGTGATATGAAGAGAGAACTGACATATGTGAGAACCGGTATATATATGCCAAAGTAAAGCTGTATATTTGTTCAAGGTGAACCGGCATGTCAAGGTGAACCAACATGTAGTCATGGGAACCGGTACATGGAAGCATTGGATGACTACCGGTTGGTAGGTAGTTTCCACTTCAGGATTTCCGGTTGGAGTATCTTAAGCCTGTGTGACTCAATCGGTGATCTTTATGTGATGAAGTTAGCATGATAACGAAGAACAGATAGTGTTGCAACATAAGCCTTGTGCTTGTGAAGGATCTTGCATAAAGAAGAGTGTTCCTATCTAGCTCGGTAATGTGCGAAGTCTGTAAACGGTGATAATGTGTGATGGGTTATCAGCCGTCATGAAATCGGTGGAAAACAAACGATGGAGAATGTCTTGAGATTGGATCAAGACTGTTGCATTCAATACAGAATGATCAACGGTCAGGATTGAACCATTTGAATTCCTTAACCTATTAGGTTTAGGGTTTAGGGTTTATGCTTCTGACCTAATTGTTTTCTATAAGGTCGATGTTATGATTCTTTCAGAGTTTGTTGGCAAAAGTTGTGTGTGTGTATTTAAGAGAAGAGATACATGATTCTTGCCAGACCAGAGGAGAGAAGTCATATCTGTAGAGTGTAAGTGCAGAAGGTGAAGAGGAGCTTAAGCAGATCTGCATTGGCATTGAGTGCTATTATCAGGTCATTGATATACCTGTTGATCTTTAACTACTTCAACAGTTGTGAAATCCCCTAACAGGGTAGCCTTAATTGGCTTGTTGAAAATCCTCTAACAAGGTAACTCGAAGCTACTGAGTCATTGATATCCTTTAGCTATTGAGTTCTTGAAATCCTCTAACAAGGTACCCTTAACAGGGTTTAACCCTTAACTGGGTATTGTAGCCATCCCTTAACCGGGTGATCCCTAACAGGATCAGTTCCTAACAAAACCTATTGTATCTGTCTTTAACTGGACAAGGCTCCTAACAGAGCAGACTTCCAAAGAGTTCAAAAATAAGCTTGTGGGTATTCATCCTCACCGTGGTTTTTCCTAGTTGGGTTTCCACGTGAAATATATGTGTGTCATGTGTGATGTTATGATTGTTTTCTAATTAAGTGGTGATGCATGTTGATCTTGCTTTAATATATACATCTTTGATGGTAGATTGCCTGTTCATGCATTAGAGTGAAATGGGAATGAAGAGTTAGATTATATGAGAAGATAAGTGTCAACTGGTCTTTGCTCGTCTTAGTTACACTGGGTTCTGTCGGTTGAACTCTGTTGAAGGACTGGTGCTGCTGTCTGTCTGTCAGTGCATAAGTGCTAGTTGAGAAACTAGTTTAAGGTTGAGATTTTGCCTGTACTGATTAACCCCCCCCTCTCAGTACCGATTTGGTACTATTCGTTCATCATTAAGTTATCATAATATCCTCATGTCATTCTCTGTCTTTTAGGCTTTTCTTCTGCAGTGATAGGTTCCTTTCCCTTTCTGGTCTTACTAGCCTTAGATAATGATTCCATTTAAATTTAAGAAAGAGGTATGTGTGTAAACAACTTACTTGAAATCACTGAGTTTTATCCGTGAATTTGCCCAATTTCTACTTCCAGTTCGTCGCCTGTGAATTCCTCAATGCTGTGTCTTTTGATGTTGATCTATTACTTATGGCGCATTTAATCAGTTAGTAGTGGCGGTTTGGACAACGGTCACCTACACACATGTTTGAATTTAATGGCGATGTGACCTTGCCTGAGATTTGTTTCTGATTTTCATGGCAATCAATAAACATTTCGATGAGAATATATCTTTCGATCATTAATTTCTTTAGTCCATTGATCTCTTTGTTTCTATCGACAACACTTTTATTTCGAATATCACTTCAATCAAGTATTTCCTTCATTCATCGAAATATTGTATTTGGTCACTATGGCTGTCTCCTCACCGATACCTATCTGATATCCATCGGGTTTTTATGTCGAAGAAACCTTGGGCTTCGGTGACCTCCTTTATTTTTCCACCGAAATACCTCTTCCATCGATATCACTATGCCCCATCGATGAATGGATCTATTGTCTCACCGAAGCCTTTCTTTATCCTCTCTTGTCGTCTTCCACCAATAAAGTTGTATCGGTGAAACAACGCATATCGGAGACATGCCTTTTAGCCTCCTTAAAACCTATTTCCTCATCGACATCACTACACTCCTTCGATGAATGGGTCTATTGTTTCATTGAGGCCATCTTTCTTTTGATGATTTGCTTCCACTATCATCTTTCATCGATGAGCTCATTAGTAATCTTCCTCGATAAAGTTGCATTGGTAAAACCACACATATCGGTAACATGCCTTTTAGCCTCCTCGAAACTCATATTCTTATCGATATCTTTTATTGATGTAGCTTCCTTCTGTTTGATCAATATCATTCTTTCGATAAGAACGATTCTTTTGGTAAGTTTCCTTCATGTTGCATCGATGGTATTATTTCCTCTGAAGCCTTTTCCCATTGATGAAAACTGTCTCTGCTTTCTTTGATATCCTCTTTCAGTGGAATCATTGCTTTTGATGAGTCCTTTTTAGAGTTCAGCGGTGTTCCCTTTCCTTTGATACCCTTTTTATATCGATGAGACATCGTTGGGTATCATCGATATTTTTTGAATTTTGGATATTTTGATAGAATCCTATTAGACTTGTTTGATAACTTATGGGTTATTATGCTATCAATAAATATGATGATTTCTTCAAAAGATAGATGTCTTCTATGATTTAATTTCTCAAATCAAGATATTTTACTTAATTCAGATTTGATGCTCAACAGTGGCTCTGACTGGGGATGTATGCCCCCTGTGGGCATAGCAAGAATCCAGTTTCTCTGGTAGAGTAGACCATTGCCAATCACCTCCCTTTTGTAGACTATGTTAGAACTGCATCTAGTGACCCCTAGGTCCCAAAATCATGAACACTCATTTTTCCTGGATCAAACACCTGGTTCTCATTTTGTAACAACATTCCAATTTTATCATAAAGCTTATCAGTTGTCATTTTTCTGTGTTGTCCATATATGTTGTAATGTCTTTTATTTTTGTCTTGATCACAACAATCTCCTTTTGTTTTCATAGGAATCAAACTTGTATAAACCATTATACTATTTGATTTATAAAGTTTTAACTTTTGAGATTTTCTAATATTTTCAAATATCATATTATCTCTCATTTCTCTATGGACACATTCCAAATCATATGGGATATATTGCTTTTTACCCCTCCAAGTATTCACCACATAAGCTATAGAATCTTCATAAATTATTAAGTTTCTATATTCACCAAGGTTTCCTTTATGAAACATCCTCTTATTTACGAATACATCAATATTCATCCCTATTTTATAGGGGTGTTCCATTTTACTTGAGAGATTTTGTTTTTTACCTCTAGTGCCATCTTTAGGCAAAACCCTCTTAGTAATGTCAACATTAGAATTTGAAAATAAATTCTCCTTTATTATTTGCTTATGTGATTCATGTAAGCAAAAAGTTAAAAATTTATATCTCGACTTATTTTTAAGATGTACTTCATACCGAGGAGAAGGATTATTCAGAAACCCTAAATTTTTCTCTTGGCACTTTTCTCTCATTTTTGAAAAAATTATATCACCAATTTTATCTGTCTGAGTTTTCTTTGGAGGATGTAACTTTTCTGATCCACAACAATGCTCCCAATTATCCTCATTATTATTTATGTCATTTCTCAATAAGATTTCCTGATCATCTGGAGGTGTTTTTTCTTCTTCATATAGTGGATTCAGAAAGACATAGTGATCTCTGTCATACATACTCTGGTAGTATATCATTTCATCATTTCTATCTTCATCATTATAAAGAGGATTTGTAAAAAAATTTAAATCATCTCCATACTCAGGTGACTCTTGAGTTTGTCGGTCACCATGTGTGCCCTCACTATCGTTAATGTATTTATCAGAGAAATAGAAGGACTCGTTACATGAAGTTTTTTCCTTTGTATCCTTCACATTACAATCTTCTTCTATCACCTTGTCCCACAATAGGTTTGAAAAATTCTGGAAATTATTTTCAGGTGTGTGTGTGCATTTTGTTTGTTGTTCATAATACACCCCTTTTTCCTTTTTCTCATTTCTTTGATACTCTTTATCCAAAAAGTCTAAAATTTGTTCAATATTGAGAAAATATTCTTCTTCCTCTTTGTTACTGATACAAGTTTTTGTTCCTGTCAAAATATCCTCATGGTTTTTAGGTATGGATGAATCAACCATTTGTTTCCTGTCAGACAAGTATATTTCTTCACAGGGAGATAATTTTGTATCATCAACAATAATCTCCTCAAGTTCTTAATCATAGTCAAAAATATCATCCATTACTTCTTCATCAGATGGACCTTCAAAAGGGACAAGTAGTTCTCCTATATAGTCATCTTCATTTGCATCTCTTATGTTGATGTTACTCTTCTCACACAAATCATGTAGTTTTTTATTCAATTCTTCAAAAATTGAACATGCTGATTCCAAACTGTCAGGCCCACATTCTCTCACGATCAATTCCTCCAGTATAGCTGAATTAAATTGTATATTATCAGGCATTTGGAAATAAGTCACCATTATTCTACCACTCAGTTTTTCTATAGATTCACCTTCTCTTCTTCTTATGTTGTAGATTGCATTGCCACAATCATAATCCGATTGAATCTGATTTTGGTATGGAAAACCAATTGAAGGGCTAGCGATTGAAGTGTTGTCCTCAATTACACCATAGAATTCTTCCAAGAACCACCACTCAAGCTCTTCCCATGATGAGATACTTTGTGGGGGTAACAAGTTGAATGACTGCTCTGCAATATCCTCCAATGTTAGCACAAACCATTTCATGATCGTTTCTTCTAAGTAGATTCTGAAGGTCTCAATAAACCAATAAAACGATTTTAGATGCCCAATTGGTGATTCTTTTTCACCTCCATGGAACCTTGGCATATATATCTTCAACTCACAGGGAAATGCAGATAGATACTCAGGGATGTTATTGAAATCCAATGGCTTAAAACTTCATTAAATATTCTTGCCTCTTTGTGGCTGTGGTTGCCATTGTGCATATTTTTCTGAAGATGCTTCTCCATAAAAAATATGGATATTGAAACATATTGAATGCTACTGATCTTTTTCATTTAATTTTGTTTTTACAGAGTTGCCACCTCTTTCATAGAGGACATAAGTTATTTCTTTTTTCTGATTTCTCTCCCACAACAGAGTCTTAATAATTCTTCCCCAACAGAGTCACCAATCTGTTGGGTCTCAAATCAATAGATTGGATAGGTTCTAATGAAATGGAAACTCCTATGCTCAAACCTTCCAATTGACTTAGCCAGCTGATACACTGAACCTATTTGGTTACTAACTCTCTCACTTTAGGCTCTGCAGAACCTAGGCGGGTATACCTACTCACTAGTTGTTCCTTCAACTAATGCTTTTTATAGCAGATTTAGTGTCTTGATCTGACTTCCTCCTATCTCAGAATGGCATAAGCTCCTAGGATGGAGATATAGCAGATGAGTTCAAGATTGTTGTTATAGAAGCTTTTTGATCTTTGTGCTTGAAATATATATGTATATATATATATATATATACACACACACACACACACTATTGTTAATTTATTCTAGAATTCCTACTCAGCTACTCCTATTACTTTTAATGTGAAAGTATGAATTGATGAGTTGTATTTTATAGATGACCAGTGCCTTTCTTTGTTGTTTGGGCTACAGAGTCTTTATATCTCTTTAGGACTTATTGTGTAAACTTATGAGATAGTTTTTAAACCCACCCCCTCTCGATGAGTCTGTCCGTTACTGTTTCTTATGAGCTCTACTTCAATGTCTATATTGTAAACCACCTGAATGAATTTAACTCTAACCTTAAGAGACCATCCAAGGAAGAAATACAAGGAACAATTACAATTCGCAAGTAAATCTTTTTTATCCAAATCTACAATATGAAACACAAAATTTTACTAGAAGAACACAAATAACCTTATCTCCTTTAGATAATATCATAAGCAACTGCCCGTAGAAAAATGTAGTAATCTGCAACACATATGCAAAGGAAAAACAATTGATTATATTATATATATTCACAAAAATATTATAGTGGTAAGCTTGAGGCTATAATCTATTTCTTTCTCTAATTGATCCCTATCCATGTTACAAAAGTTCCCTTATTTATATGAGGGTATACATTGTCGCCGAGTGTCGTGGCTTTTCAGCATATAACTATTAATTAGCACCCTTGTTAACAAACTGGAAGATAAACAAGTTCAACACTCCTATGTGCTCGATATACATATACATCACAATATAACTATTTAATATCCTCATGTCATTCTCTGTCTTTTAGGCTTTTCTTCTGCAGTGATAGGTTCCTTTCCCTTTCTGGTCTTACTAGCCTTAGATGATGATTCCATTCGAATTTAAGAAAGAGGTCTGTGTGTAAACAACTTTCTTGAAATCACTAAGTTTTATCTGTGAATTCGCTCAATTTCTGCTTCCAGTTCGTCGCCTGTGAATTCCTCAATGCTATGTCTTTTGATGTAGATCTATTACTTATGGCACTTTTAATCAGTTAGTAGGGGCGGTTTGGACAATGGTCACGTGGGCACACATTTGAATTTAATGACGATGTGACCTTGCCTGAGATTTGTTTCTGATTTTCGTGGCAATCAATAACCATTTCGATAAGAATATATCTTTCGATCATTAATTTCTTTAGTCCATCGATCTCTTTGTTTCTATCGACAACACTTTTATTTCGAATATCACTTCAATCAAGTATTTCCTTCATTCACCAAAATATTGTATTCGGTCACTATGGCTGTCTCCTCACCAATACCTATTTGATATCCATCGGGTTTTTATGTTGAAGAAACCTTGGGCTTTGGTGACCTCCTTTATTTTTCCACCGAAATACCTCTTCCATCGATATCACTATGCCCCGTCAATGAATGGATCTATTGTCTCACCGAAGCGTTTCTTTATCCTCTCTTGTCGTCTTCCACCAATAAAGTTGTATTGGTGAAACAATGCATATCAGAGACATGCCTTTTAGCCTCCACAAAACCTATTTCCTCATCGACATCACTACACTCCTTCGATGAATGGGTCTATTGTTTCATCGAGGCCATCTTTCTTTTGATGATTTGCTTCCACTATCATCTTTCATCGATGAGCTCATTAGTAATCTTCCTCGATAAAGTTGCATTAGTAACATGCCTTTTAGCCTCCTCAAAACTCATATTCTTATCGATATCTTTCATCGATGTAGCTTCCTTCTATTTAATATATATCATTCTTTCGATAAGAACGCTTCTTTCGGTAAGTTTCCTTCATGTTGCACCAATGGTATTATTTCCTCTGAAGCCTTTTCCCGTCAATGAAAACCGTCTCTTCTTTCTTCAATATCCTCTTTCGGTGGAATCATTGCTTTCAATGAGTCCTTTTTAGTGTTCATCGGTGTTCCCTTTCCTTCGATACCTTTTTTATATCGATGAGACATCGCTGGGTCTCATCGATATTTTTTAAATTTTGGATATTTCGATAGAATGCTATTAGACTTGTTCGATAACTTATGGGTTATTACGCTATCAATGAAAATGATGATTTCTTCAAAAGATAGATGGCTTCTATGATTTAATTTCTCAAATCAAGATATTTTACTTAATTCAGATTTGATGCTCAACAGTGGCTTTGACTGGGGATGTATGCCCCATGTGGGCATAGCAAGAATCTAGTTTTCTCTAGTAGAGTAGACCATTGCCAATCACCTCCCTTCTGTAGACTATGTTAGAACTGCATCTCGTGACCCCATGGTCCCAAAATCATGAACACTCTTTTTTCCTAGATCAAACTCCTGGTTCTCATTTTGTAACAACATTCCAATTTTATCATAAAGCTTATCAGTTGTCATTTTTCCGTGTTGTGCATATATGTTGTAATGTCTTATATTTTTGTCTTGATCACAACAATCTCCTTTTGTTTTCATAGGAATCAAACTTGTATAAACCATTACACTATTTGATTTATAAAGCTTTAACTTTTGAGATTTTCTAATATTGTCAAATATCATATTATCTCTCATTTCTCTATGGACACATTCCAAATCATATGGGATATATTGCTTTTTACCCCTCCCTGTATTCACCACATAAGCTATAGAATCTTCATAAATTATTAAGTTTCCATATTCACCAAGGTTTCCTTTCTGAAACATCCTCTTATTTACGAATACATCAATATTCATCCCTATTTTATAGGGGTGTTCCATTTTACTTGAGAGATTTTGTATTTTACCTCTAGTGTCATCTTTAGGTAAAACCCTCATGTCAATATTAGAATTTGAAAAAAAATGCTCCTTTATTATTCGCTTATGTGATTCATGTAAGCCAAAAGTTAAAAATCTAATATCTTAGCTTATTTTTAAGATGTACTTCATACTGAGGAGAAGGATTATTCAGAAACCCTAAATTTTTCTGATGGCACTTTTCTCTCATTTTTGAGAAAATTATATCACCAATTTTATCTGTCTAAGTTTTCTTCGGAGAATGCAACTTTTCCGATCCACAACAATGCTCCCAATTATCCTCATTATTATTTATGTCATTTCTCAATAAGATTTCCTGATCATCTGGAGGTGTTTTTTCTTCTTCATATAGTGGATTTTTAAAGACATAGCGATCTCTGTCAAACATACTCCGGCAGTATATCATTTCATCATTTCTATCTTCATCATTATAAAGAGGATTTGTAAAAAATTTAAAATCATCTCCATACTCACATGACTCTTGAGTTTGTTGGTCACCATGTGTGCCCTCACTATCGTTAATGTATTTATCAGAGAAATAGCAAGACTCATTACATGAAGTTTTTTCCATTGTATCATTCCCATTACAATCTTCTTCTATCACCTTGTCCCATAATAGGTTTGAAAAATTCTGGAAGTTATTTTCAGGTGTGTGTGTACATTTTATCTGTTGTTCATAATACACCCCTTTTTCCTTTTCTTCATTTCTCCGATACTCTTTATCCACAAAGTCTGAAATTTGTTCAATATTGAGAAAATATTCTTCTTCCTCTTTGTTACTGATACAAGTTTTTGTTCCTGTCAAAATATCCTCATGGTTTTTAGGTATGGATGAATCAACCATTTGTTTCCTGTCAGACAAGTATATTTCTTCACATGGAGATAATTTTGTATCATCAACAATAATCTCCTCAAGTTCTGAATCATAGTCAAAAATATCATCCATTACTTCTTCATCAGATGGACCTTCAAAAGGGACAAGTAGTTCTCCTATATAGTCATCTTCATTTGCATCTCTTATGTTGATGTTACTCTTCTCACACAAATCATGTAGTTTTTTATTCAATTCTTCAAAAATTGAACATACTGATTCCAAACTGTCAGGCCCACATTCTCTCACGATCAATTCCTCCAGTATAGCTGAATTAAATTGTATATTATCAGGCATTTGGAAATAATTCACCATTATTCTGCCAATTAGTTTTTCTATAGATTCACCTTCTCTTCTTCTTATGTTGTAGATTGCATTGCCATAATCATAATCTGATTGAATCTGATTTTGGTATGGAGAACCAATTGAAGGGCTAGCGGTTGAATTGTTGTCCTCGATTACACCATAGAATTCTTCCATGAACCACCACTCAAGTTCTTCCCATGATGAGATACTTTGTGGGGGTAACAAGTTGAATGACTGCTCCACAACATCCTCCAATGTTAGCACAAACCATTTCATGATCGTTTCTTCTAAGTAGATTCTGAAGGTCTCAATAAACCAATAAAATGATTTTAGATGCCCAATTGGTCATTCCTTTTCACCTCCATGGAACCTTGGCATATATATCTTCAATTCACAGGGAAATACAGATGGATACTCAGGGATGTTACCGAAATCCAATGGCTTAAAAATTCTTGGAATATTCCTGCCTCTTTGTGGCTGTGGTTGCCACTGTGCATATTTTTCTGAAGATGCTTGTCCATAAAAAATATGGATATTGAAACATATTGAATGCTATTGATCTTTTTCATTTAATTTTGTTTTTACAGAGTCACCACCTCTTTCATAGAGGACATAAGTTATTTCTTTTTTCTGATTTCTCTCCCACAACAGAGTCTTAATAATTCTTCCCCAACAGAGTCGCCAATCTATTGGGTCTCAAATCAACAGATTGGATAGGTTCTAAGGAAATGCCAACTCCTATGCTCAAACCTTCCAATTGACTTAGCCAACTTATAGACTGAACCTATTTGGTTACTAACTCTCTCACTTTAGGCTCTGCAGAACCTAGGCGGGTATACCTACTCACTAGTTGTTCCTTCAACTAATGCTTTTTATAGCAGATTTAGTGTCTTGATCTGACTTCCTCCTATCTTAGAATGGCATAAGCTCCTCGGATGGAGATATAGCAGATGAGTTCAAGATTGCTGTTCTAGAAGCTTTTTGATCTTTGTGCTTGAAATATATATATATATATATATATATATATATATATATATATATATATATATATATATATATATATATATATATATATATACTATTGTTAATTTATTCTAGAATTCCTACTCAGCTACTCCTATTAATTTTAATGTGAAAGTATGAATTGATGAGTTGTATTTTATAGATGACCAGTGCCTTTCTTTGTTGTTTGGGCTACAGAGTCTTTATATCTCTTTAGGACTTATTGTGTAAACTTATGAGACAGTTTTTAAACCCACCCCCTCTCGATGAGTCTGTCTGTTACTGTTTCTTATGAGCTCTACTTCAATGTCTATATTGTAAACCACTTGAATGAATTTAACTCTAACCTTAAGAGACCATCCAAGGAAGAAATACAAGGAACAATTACAATTCGCAAGTAAATATTTTTGATCCAAATCTACAATATGAAACACATAATTTACTGGAAGAACACAAATAACCTTATCTCCTTTAGATAATATCATAAGCAACTGCCTGCAGAAAAATGCAGTAATTTGCAACACATATGCAAAGGAAAAACAACTGATTATATTATATATATTCACCAAAATAATACAATGGTAAGCCTGAGGCTATAATCTACTTCTTTCTCTAATTGATCCCTATCCATGTTACAAAAGTTCCCTTATTTATATGAGGGTATACATTGTCACCAAGCATCGTGGCTTTTCAGCATATAACTATTAATTAGAACGCTTGTTAACAAACTGGAAGATAAACAAGTTCAACACTCGTATGTGCTCGATATACTTATCATCTTTATACATCACAATATCACTGTTTAATATCCTTATGTCATTCTCTGTCTTTTAGGATTTTCTTCTGTAGCGATAGGTTCCTTTTCCTTTCTGGTCTTACTAGCCTTAGATGATGATTCCATTTGAATTTAAGAAAGAGCTCTATGTGTAAACAACTTACTTGAAGTCATTGAGTTTTATCTGTGAATTCACCCAATTTTTGCTTCCAGTTCATCACCTGTGAATTCCTCAACGCTGTGTCTTTTGATGTTGATCTATTACTTATGGTGCATTTAATTAGTTAGTAGTGGCGGTTTGGACAACAGTCACCTGGGTACACATTTGAATTTAATGGCAATGTGACCTTGTTTGAGATTCGTTTCTAATTTTCGCGGCAATCAATAATCATTTCGATGAGAATATATCTTTCGATCATTAATTTCTTTAGTCCATCGATCTCTTTGTTTCCATCGACAACACTTTTATTTTGAATATCACTTCGATCAAGTATTTCCTTCATTCATCAAAATATTTTATTTGGTCACTATGGCTGTCTCCTCACTGATACCTATTTGATATCCATCAGGTTTTTATGTCAAAGAAACCTTGGACTTCGGTGACCTCCTTTATTTTCCCACCAAAATACCTCTTCCATTGATATCACTATGCCCCGTGAATGAATGGATCTACTGTCTCCCCGAAGCCTTTCTTTATTCTCTCTTGTCGTCTTCCACCAATAAAGTTGTATCGGCTGAACAATGCATATTGGAGATATGCCTTTTAGCCTCCTCAAAACCTATTTCCTCATCAACATCACTACACTCCTTCGATGAATGGGTCTATTGTTTCATTGAGGCCATCTTTCTTTTGATGATTTGCTTCCACTATTATCTTTCATTGATGAGCTCATTAGTAATCTTCCTCGATAAAGTTGCGTCGATAAAACCACACATATCGGTAACATGCCTTTTAACCTCCTCGAAACTCATATTCTTATCAATATATTTTATTGATGTAGCTTCCTTCTATTTGATCAATATCATTCTTTCGATAAGAACACTTCTTTCGGTAAGTTTCCTTCATGTTGCACTGATGGTATTATTTCCTCTGAAGCCTTTTCCCGTCGATGAAAACCATCTCTGCTTTCTTCGATATCCTCTTTCGGTGGAATCATTTCTTTCGATGAGTCCTTTTTAGTGTTCATCACTGGGTCTCATCGAATTTTTTTGAATTTTGTATATTTCTTTAGAATGCTATTAGACTTGTTTGATAACTTATGGGTTATTACGGTATCAATGAAAATGATGATTTATTCAAAAGATAGATGGCTTCTATGATTTAATTTTTCAAATCAAGATATTTTATTTAATTCAGATTTGATGCTCAACACTATCTTGGGTTTGAATCTTTCTGATTCAGATCATGCCTCTAAAATAGTTAATAGCTCTTCACATGAATCTAGATCACCTATATGGGGTAATGAAGAGGAAATTTCTAGAATCCTTAGTGATCCTGAAGTAGTTTTTGAGAAAGAAGCCGAGTGGAAAATTCCAAAACACAGAAACAAGAAATGATTCACTCCCTCTATTGCCCAAATAAGGAAGTCTAGTAGAATTGCTCAAGTTTATGTAGGGTATGTCTCCTCATCGCTAGGATGACCTTTAAAACACAAAGTCAGAGATAAGGAGGCTAGAAAGAACATAGCAGATGGGACTCAGAGAACTCTGAAGGAGTTAGGAATTGGTAAGTAATTATGAAGATTGTTTCTTGGAACATTAGGGGACTTAATAATCCCCACAAGCATGATATTATTAGGAATATGATTAGGGATAGTAAACCTGATATTTTTCTTATTCAAGAAACTAAGACGAGTAGAGAAAAGGTTGAAGCTTTGACTTTCTTTAAATCTGGTAGCATCTGTGGTGGTAGCTCGGAAGGTGCCTGTGGAGGCATTACAACAATTTGGAATCTCAATAGTGTTAGAGGTCAAGTTCTTATTCAAGAGAGTAATTTTTCTTGCATTAAATTTGAGCATTTAAAAGATGACACCTCTTAGGTCCTCACAAAAATCTATGCTCCAAATACCTTGAAAGCCAGAAGCAATTTTTGGAAAAAACTTATGGAAATAAGGGACAACTTTAAGAACCTCATTTGGCTGGTCATGGGAGACTTCAATAGCCCATTGAAAGAGGAGGAAAAATTTGGTGGATGCCCTTCTCAGTTGGATAGTAGACTGGCCCTCATGGATTTTATAAACACTCAGGCCCTTAATGATGTGGAGATGCAGGGTTTCAACTACACTTGGGCTAATAGGAGGGCTTGAAATGACCTTATTCAAGTTCGCCTTGACAGAGCTCTTATATCTGATGATTGGTTCAGAAATTTTTTATGATCTCTGTCTGCTCACATTCGTGTTGGGTCTAACCACTACCCTATAACTCTTATTGTTGACCCTATTTTTATTTTTTTTGATCAGTATCAGGCCGAAGCTGATAATATGTACATACTCTACCCCCTATGGGATTTGAACTTATGACCTCTCTTTCAAGAGCACAAGTTCTCCACCACTAGGCCAACTCAAGTTGTACCTTATTACTAACCCTATTAACAGGAGAAGGCATTTTCCTTTTAGGTTTGAAAAAATGTGGACTTTACATCTGGATCTTACTCACAAAATTCAAGAATGGTGGAACATTCAAGTTGAGGGTACTGCCATGTATAGAGTTGTGAAGAAACTTAAAAGTATAAAAGATAACATAAGGACCTGGAATAAATCCAACTTTGGGAATATTTTTGAGGCCAAAGGAAAAATTCAGGAAGGTCTCAACAAAATTCAGGTCCAAATCCAAAAGGATTGATTCTCTACTATGACTATTGCAGAAGAAAATGAGATCCTCAAAAGATACCACAATATCATTGCTAAAGAAGAAGCTTTTTGGAAGCAGAGATCTAGATGTATTTAGCTAAAGGAAGGGGATAAGAATACCAGATTCTTCCATATGTCGACTATCAAACACAAAGTGGCTAATAGGATCAAAAAACTGATGGTGGACAATGTGGAGCTGGTCAAGGAGGAGGGGATTAGAAATGAGGCCAAAATTTTCTTCTCTGATCTTCTTTGTAGGGATCAAAGTTTGGATGATGATGTTCAAAATTCCTTCCTCCAAAACATTCCTTGCCTTATTGATGAGCAGAAGAATGTTTTTTTGACTTCCATCCCTTCGGACTTGGAGATCAGAAATGTTGTCTTTTCTTTTGAGGACAACAAAGCCCCTGGACCTAATGGCTTCCCTATATTCTTCTTCCAAGAGTTCTAGGATATTGTTGGGAAAGATGTCTCTAATGGGGTTAAAGAATTTTTTGGGGCAAGAAAATTACTGAAAGAAATTAATGGCACCTCCATTGCTTTGATCCCCAAAATTCAAGGAGCTGACTCCATGGATAAGTTCAGGCCAATCAGTTTATGCAACTCTTTTTATAAGATAATTTCCAAGGTCCTCACCTCCAGACTCTTGAATGTCCTGCCCTCTTTGATCAGTCATTAGCAAAATGGTTTCGTACAAGGAAGGAAAATTATTGATTCCATCATTACTGTCCATGAGAATATCCATTCCCTTGTTATGGCCAAGAAGCAGGGTTTTATTCTTAAGCTTGATCTCTCTGAGGCTTATGACTGGGTTGATTGGTCTTTCCTCATGAAGGTTCTCTTGGATTTTGGCTTCTCTAACAGATGTGTGGACCTCTTAAAGTAGCTTATCTCCTTTGCCTCCTTTTCTATTCTTGTTAATGGATCCCCCTCCCCTTTCTTTAAAGCCTCCAGAGGCTTGAGGCAAGGGGATCCCATCTCCCCTATTCTCTTCATCATTATGGCTAAATGTTTTGGTAGGTACATGGAAAGCATAGTGAGAAGAGGTATCTTTAAAGGTATCCAACCCTCTTCTGCTGATCATACTTGCTCCCACCAGCAATTTGTGGATGATACCATCATTATGGGTGATTCAAGTATTTTGGAAGCCAGAATCCTGAAGGACACCCTATGAAAGTTTGATTCTGCTTCTGGCCAGCTTATCAATTGGGTTAAAAGTGAAGTGTTTTTCATCAACACTCCTAAGAGAAGACAACATAGAATCAATAGAATTCTGGAATGTCAGATTGCTGATCTCCCTGCTACCTACCTTGGCCTCCCCTGGGCATCGCTCCTCCTGATTTCTTTTGGAGTACTTTGGTGGACAAATTTCAAAGAAAGCTTGTTGGTTGGAAAGGCGCTCTCTTAAGTCGGGCTGGTAAGCTACAACTTCTTAAAGCATCCCTTCAAAGCATTCCTATTTATGCTCTTAGTCTCTTTAGAATCCCAGTTAAGTTTGCTGATGCTATAGAAAAAATCCAAAAAAAAATTCTTTGGTCTAGGGTTGAGGAAAAGAAGAGAATGGCTTTAGTGGCTTGGGACAAGATTTTTAGATCAAAAATCAAGGGCGGTCTGGGTCTGAGGAGAATCAGGACCCTTAATGAAGCTCTTTTGTATAAACAGATATGGAGATTGTTCCACTCTAACAGTGAGTGGTGTGAAATTTGGAGAAGTAAGTATCCTCTTCTGTCTTCATCTCTTTTCTCTTTCATCAATTATGATTTCAGTATCAACGGGTCTCACATTTGGGATCATGCTTCTAAGTGTAAAGACAACATCACCAAATGGGTTAAATGGAGAGTTGGTAATGGTAGAAAAATCATATTATGGAAAGATCCCTGGTTGCTTGATAAGCCTTTTCTTGAAATCCCTGATTGGGCCCCTTTTGTTGCCCCTTGTAAAAGAGTTTTTGGTTCCTTGGTTGAGGGGTATTGGATAGGTGACAAATGGAAGAACATTGAAGGTATTCACCCTAACCTCATCAATCTCAAGAAATACTTGTCTTCTGCTTGCTTGAATAATGAATAAGATATTCTTATTTGGAAATTTGAACCTAAAGGAAACATGACTATTTCTTCCATGTATGGAGTGCTGACTCCAGCCCCCTCAGAGAACCCCTTCTGGTTTAAAGCTTGGATTAAGGGTCTTATTTCGAAGATCAATATCTTCTACTGGACCATTCTCCAAAACAAAATTTTGACTCTAGACAACTTGAAGGTTAGAGGTTTTAACTTCCCCAATAGGTGTTCTTTGTGTCTTGAGGAGGAAGAGTCTATGGACCACTTGGCTATTCACTGTCTCAATTTGGGAAAGCTTTCTTAAGAATTTTTATATGGAATGGGTGTTTCCTAACTCTATTCAAGATTTTTTCCATTCTTGGAGTTATCATTGGTCTAATCCCTCTTTGAGATCTTTGTGGCAGCTCTCTCTCCCTCACATCCTATGGGGGATTTGGAAAGAAAGAAACAATTGCATCTTTAGGGATACTTCTCTCCCCCAAGCTGTTGTTTTTTTTAGAAAATTCAAAGGGCAATAGTGGAGAACCTCATGATCATTGGAGAACCTTGCAATCCTATCAATTTCCCAGAAGCTCACATCCTCAACTCCTGGAACTTGAAGAGTGTTGTTAGTACTGATTCTAAACAAAGTAAGAGATTTGAAGCTAAATGGTACTCTCCCCCTCATGGATGGCTCAAAATCAACTTTGACAGTACTGCCAAAGGCAATCTTGGACTAGTGGGATGTGGTGCAATTCTCAGAGATGAAAATGGCATTTGTAAGGAAATTGTTGTTGTTCCTATAGGTTGCCAAACTAACCACATGGCAGAAGCTATGGCTACTCTCCAAGGCATCCTCTTGGCTAAAAGGTGGAACTGTCCCTACCTATGGATCGAGGGGGAATCTAATAACATCATTAACTACCTTAAAGGAATTACTAAGCCCTCATGGACTATCAATAATATCATTAAGTCTGCTAGGGATCTCATTAACACCTTTGATAAATATTTTATTTCCCACATTTATCATGAAGCAAATGGCCCTGCTGACTGGGCAGCTAATGTGGTGGTCACTCATGACAACATGATTACCTGGAAGGGTGAAGGGGATCTCCTCAATGATGTCAGATTGATCATTTTCATGGATCGATATAACTACACCTCAAAGATCTTAAATGGATTATATAATGATTAATAGCATGACTTGGAGGGCTAATATTAATTATTATTGTATCAGTACCATTAATGATAAGATGAATGCCACCTTCTCCCATGCTTTCTGGGTCTTTGGGGTCGCTTTGAGAAATTTCTTTCCTATAGCTATCTGCAACTCTCAGTTTTTTGGTTTGAGCTATGAAATTATGGGAGGTAACAGGCATCGCTACGAGCCCAGTAATTGTAAGGAATGGAAACAAAAGGAGGAAATCTGGAGTATCTTGCAGAAGGGCGGGCTAACGAAGTATATGGAAAGACTCCATGGGAGGGATGCTAAAATCACTAATTTTTTCTGCAAAAATTGGAGGAAGGGCACCTTGAAGATGGGATATCAAACTATCTCCATTGATGAAGACCTCATTGCTCAGGTGATAGGTCTCTGGAGGGAGGGAAGTAATTTCTACAGGGACATAAAGCTTAGCAGGGAGGCCATTGAGCGATACCCTGAAACTATTAAGGAGAAGAAGCACCTGGTTAAGCTTAGCAAGACCTACTACCCTCCCAGGGCTTTTGCTAAGCCTTGGGGGAGGTTCTGTTTGCTATTATGCGCTACATCACTTTGGATGGCAGATTTACCAAAGTTTATGGCTACCATTTTGTGTTGCTCAACCATTTCAGGTATGAAGACAAAGTTAACATACCCTATTTCCTGGTTTGCTTGATGAATGCCACTATCAAAGGCCATAGAGAGAACCCTAAGGGAGACACTGCTATGCACCAAGGTCTTATGGTTTTAATCTATGACCATATTAAAGCTAATAAAATTGCCTACCCCCAGCTTTCTATCTCTGATTCTGAGGAGGAAGGGTCAGACTCTGATTTTTCTATGGGTGAGGATTTTGATGGTGATTCAAAAAGTGAGGCTGAGGAGAGTCTGGAGAAATTTGAAGTTGAACTTGGTAAGAAAAGAAAATAGGTGAGCATTAAGCCGTCCTCTTCTAAGGGCAAGAAAAAAAGTAAAGAGATGGTCTTCCAGATTCACTCCTCCTCCTCCTTGGAGGTCTCTGAGGACTCTGAAAAGGATGACTCTTCATCCCCTTGGAAGAAGAAATCTAAATCTTCCTTCCAAAAATGGAAAAAGTAGAAAAGGCAGGGCAATTCTGAGTTGGAGTCGGAGAACAAAGTGCAGAGTAAGGATCCTGATGTAGACCAAAAAGTTGAGGAGGAGATTACAGGGGATGGTTTCAACTAGAGTGTTGGTGGAGATGCCGATCAAATTATTGGTGGAGATGTTCCCAAAACTGATCAGGCCAAGGCTGGTGAAAAAAGTCTCCCTTCAAACCCTCCTGTCAAGGGTTTGAAGGGGTTTGTGGACACCCTCGACTGGCTCATAAACAGTCACAATAAAGCTGTGGAGGAAAACAAGAAACTGAGTCATAGAGTTCAAATTCTGGAGACAATCAACATCGGTGAAGGTAAATCCATGGCTAAGTATGTTGATGATTTGGGAAAAACTATTGCCAGAGCTGAAGAGATTAGGGATATCTTCAACCCAAGGTTTGAGAAAGTTGAGAAATCCCTGGATGAGATAAAAACCAATGACATTGCTAGGGACCAGAGAATGGTGGATACTGACAACAAACTCAATAAAATTGAAACCCGTCACAGAAGAATTGTTGAACAAAACCATAACATTCTAAAGGCCTCGGCTAACAACACCAAAATCCTGATCAGTAAGCTGGAGAATGAGAAGGAACCCCTAGAGCAGGAACCTAATATGGAAGGCATGGGAGATGTGCAAGGACCAAGAAAGAGGACCAGAGGCAAGAAGAAGGAGAAAAATCCAAATAAGGAAATCGAAGAGCTCAAAGTTGCTTCGATAAATTATGAGCTGTTGGTCATCAAGGCTGCTGATCTTCTTAAGTCTCTGTAGGTGTTGTTTGATGACTAGGTCTTTTATCCGGTTTTTTACGCTTTGTTGTTCCTAGTCTTTTGTTGTCCGTTCGGTTTACTGGCCTTCTTGCCAGTCTTTTGTATGTTGTCTCATTGCTGGTCTTATTGTTCTCTGCTGAACTATCTTTTGCTCTTATGTTAAAGGTTTCGAGTCCTTAAAACCTATTTTTGTAATTAATCAAGACATCCTTCCCCACTTGGAAGAGACATTGTCCCGATGTCTTATTAATCCAACATTAAGAAAATAGTATCTTAAACATCATGAAATAATAACCACACATCATAGTCTCAAATCAAAACATAAACAAAAATAGTAGCATCCATGTTATCCAAGTTCACAACATGTGAATCAAAATCAGAGTATCATTGTATATCATGTAATAAGCAAATACTAATTTATGAAAGCAAATGAGGAAATTGACGACCAATCGTTTAAGAATCCTCCCATGTAGCACTATTCTCAGAATACTAGTCTCATTGGACCTTATACTGAGTAAAATCTCTTCTACGTAACTTAACGCTACGTCGATCTAGGATTTAGATGGGCTCCACTAGCACCACCCCTGGATCCTATACCTGTAAAGATTGCAAATAAAGAGTATGAGATGCATCAAGATGATATGGTTTCAACAAACAAACATGGAAAACATTATGGAGTCGAGCTAGAGCAGGTGGTAAAGCTAATCTATAAGCAACTTGAATAATGACTTCCAACACATCAAAGGGTCTGACATATCTCAGTGCCAACTTTGATGATTTTCCAAATGAGATAGAGCTCTTATGAGGCTTAACCCTAAAAAAGACTTCTCCCGCAACAAACTATCTGAAAGTCCTATTTCTATCAACATAGCTCTTATGTCTATCAACTGCCTCTTTTAACCTATTCTTGATCAACTTCATCTGCTCATCCATTTCCTTGAGAATATCTGGACCAATGATAATCCTACCTTCCAATCTATCCCAACTAATGGGTGTGCAACACTTATGTCCATAAAGTGCCTCAAAAGGTGTCAACCCTTAATATGCATGAAGTGAGTTGTTATAAGCAAACTCAACCAATGGCAAAAATTCCTCCCACTTGTACTATTGATCCATGCAGTACATCCGTAGAAGATCCTCCACTACCTGATTAACCCTTTCCGTTTGGCGATCTGTGTAAGGATGATATGTTGAACTGAAATTCAATCTAGTTCCCAAAGTTGCATTCAGTGTCATACAAAACCTCACTAATACATTTAGCCTAAAATTTTGACGGAGGTTTCCGACGGAGAAGGTATATTGTGATCAAACTTGATTTTTTTTTGAAAAAATGCCCGATTTCGTTGGAATTCTGACGATAATGCAATATTTGGTTTCGACAGAGAAGGAATTGGCAATGACATTTGGGTTTTTTTAAGAAAAAGTGCTTGCATTCGTTGAAATTCCGACGACCGCGTGCATTACTTTTAAAAAAAAGAAAAGACCAAGTCATTTCATAAATCCCGTCTCTTTACAAAATCCCGCCTCTCATTCGTCCCTCCTCTGTAGCGAACCTGTGGGTTTAATCATGGCGAGGAAGATCATTGGTGTGACAAACACGGCTGTAGTAGGGAATGGGGGCACGAAGTGCGCACCCCATGAAAAATTAAGAAAAACCTACGCCTGTTATTTGTTGACTTCGACTGGTCCAGTGGGCGGAACCCTCTTCATTTCAACGCATAATGTTTCATTCTGCAGCGACCGCCCACTTTCCTTGCTTCTTTCCTCAGGGAAAAAGCACTGGGCTTACTACATAGTAAGTTAATTTAATCACATCTCAATCAATAGAAAGTAAATGTGCACCCATTTATTTCTATCAGATGATGGATTTGTCACTGGTTTTGCATGCAGGTGGCGATACCAGTGGCGAAGGTGAAGGCTGTGGAATCATCGGTGAGCATGGATGATCCTGCAATAAAGTATATTGAGGTGGTAATTGTGGATGATCACGAGTTCTAGTTTATGGGATTCATTAAATACCACAAAGCTCTGAATAGCTTGAGTTACTGTCTTTCATTGCTGGATGATGTTTCCTGATTTTATGGGCATGTATGATATCATTTTTTCAGAGCCTTACCGGTGTATTAACTGCTAGTTTTACCGGGGTGTGTAAGGAGCGGGTCATGTAATCATGGGCACAAAGTGCCAAGGGCTGGCACAATATAACCAATGAGGACAATCACAAGGGAGCCTAAAATGGGCTGTGTAAACGACGACGCCCGGGCCTCTGTCAACAACAATAAGAGCTACGGATGGAGGAAGAAGTTCACCCACAATAAGAGCTTCCTCTATGCTGTATATCCGATGTCACTGCCATGTCAGGCTGGAAGTGGTGATGGAGTATGATTTGATGGAAGTGGAGGCAAACACTAGCTGACATTGATCAATCAGTCGTTGGTAATGGGAGACATTATTTTAAATGGTATGAAAAATTTCCAACTATGGCTAGATAGATCCTGCTTTGGTTTTCAGGAAGCCATTGGAGTGAAGTTGATTGCGTCTTCTAGTGTTAGATAATTTGTATTTTCCTCACTGTAGGGAAGATAGGTTGTGTACTTCATATTTTAATGCTTATCTTGAAGGAGATCGGATGTGTGGTGGACATTTATTTCAAATTATTATTGTCTTGTATTGTGTTTATGTTAAAATATGAATTTGCAGGTGCATGTAATGGTGCAAACTTTCAGTAGTAGATGTTGTTGTGGACAAATCTTTTACATATGTTTATTGTTCTATTCTAGTCTATATGAGAATTATGTAAATGTTAAAAAATTCCCTTAAATAACAAAAAGATCTTTTGAAAAGTTTATTAAATATTTAATGATGTTGGAAGTGTTATTGGGTTTTTGGTTTAGAGGTGAATGAGTCTATTTGGGATCAAGTATTTTGATGAGGCTAAGAGTAAGGCCCTAATATCAAAATAGTTCAAAATAGAGGAAGCTTGGATCACAACTCCAAGTGATTTGGCAAAATGATTAACCCTTAATTCTAGGCTCTTGATAGGTTTTTATCCTAAGACTTGTGCTCCAATATCAAGTAGATAAATGAATTTTATGGTTCTTTTCCTTTAGCATTGAGTATTCACCATTCCCATCATTGTGTTCCATGAAATGACATCTCTTTGAGGCATTCTGTCAAACAGCTCACCCGCTTTGTGGATGCTTCCACATTTTGCAAACATATATACCACACTATCGAATCTCTATCCATCTTCGCTAGCTTCAACCACAACTATTCGCGTAAGCGCCCCTTCCCGGTCAAGTGAACGAGTGCCTACCTAAAGGCCCTCCCAAGGTATCTTAGTTCATGTTGTCTCGGGGCATATTAGGGGATCACAATGGGGATCACAATAGGGAACATGTAGGTAGGGGCCATCCCCCGATGAACACGAAGGAGGGAGGTGGACATAGTTCCCCGTGGGTTTAATCGCTGTAGGATGTAGGAATGGTTTAATCGCTGCAGGAAAAAGGTAGGGTATAATCAACAAATTCATTGTTATACATATTCAAATATTTAGATTCAAATTTTATTATATATTTATCAGATTAATTGGCAATAGCAGAGATGGTGAGAGGTTTCTGTAATATGATATGATCGATTTAAAAGAAGAATTTCTTACAAGACCTAAACCATTGAACAATCCTACAATCATGTATTATTTAAACACTGCATTTTAAATAATGAACAATATAGTTAGCCTGAAACATATTAACACTACTTTCCATATTTAAAATATATCCTAATTAAGGGGATGAATGACCTAAATCTGCGTGATCGAGTGCCATTATGTAAAATATATCCTAATTATGGATGCTGGTATATATGGTAGTGACAAAAAATCCCTGCTGCAGAATCGTGAGAGCACATATATACATCATGCATAAATACAAGAGGTATAGACTACAACAAGCACATATCATGAGCCAAAGGATCATATTCAAGAGTTGCTTCATCTCCAATCCTCTACATTTTTAAGATCCACAAATGGGGTTGAGGATAAGTCTTGTTTACTAATTAGCTTGGACTTATGCTTTGGGTTGCATCTATATGTGAGCAACCTAAAGGCATAATTTTCAATGCAATTTTTGAGAGGACTTGCTTCCACCTTGTGGTACTGGGAGGATAAAATGCACCAACTCACATTGGAAACCCTCTCCAGATACCATTTTGGAGTGCTTCAAAGTGTGTTCTATTTCAAAATATTTTTGACAGAGATGCATAGATGAGTTTCACAATTTACATAATAAGGTTTCATAGTGGCTCAACATGAGAGTTAGTTTTTGGAGTTCTTGTAGTTTGTAGATTACATTCAAGACAAGTTACTTGTCAATTATTTCATTAGGGGTGGAAAGCCCAAAATTTTAGTTTTCCTACACATGGCCAATCCAAATGACTTTAGGGTTGCTATGGCAAAGTCTCTTATGGAAAAGGAGGTAAATGGGAGGACACAAGAGGCATGAGAGAAGTTTGTAACCTTGATTAAGGGACTAAAGTGTCCATAGGCCTCCCCATCCTTCAAAGGATAATTTAGACTTACTATATGATTTACAAAGAAAAACCCAATAGTATCAATATTAGGGACATAGGTCTACTAGAGCATAGTAGGGGCCATAGGGTAGTCACATTTGAACATCATAGACACAAGGATATTTTAGGTATGAGAGACTATAGGGCTATCAAGCTAGGCCTTCTATGACTCAACAACCTTTTAGGGGAGAATCTAGTGTTTTTAGTAATTAGGATCTTCTAATTATGGTGGGGCCTAGCCAACATAGGGTTATATGAGAGGCACATGTTATGTATATGTTAGTATTAGACAGAGAGTGCCCACAAGGTTTTAGAGTAGGTGGACACCATGCTAGGATGTAAAAGTAGATAGTTGATATGTGGGTCTTTACCCTCCCAACCACTCAACATATACCACCATGGGTCTTTACCCTCCCAAACACACAAAGGTCAAAGGAAGATTCACTGCTGCAACACTTACTTTTTTTGACAGTCTTAAGCACTTAGGACAGTCACTCCTTTTGTGGCCATTCTTCTTCACACAACACTCTCTAACATTAATTATGATGATAGTGTACCTCCTTAAACCTTCCACCAACACCTAACTCAATACCAAACTCTTTCCCAATCTTGCTAATGGACTAATTAACTCAATTAACTGTGAAATTGTGATGGTCAATGCAAGGTTTAGGACAGTAGTAATTAGGATCTTCTAATTATTGTGGGGCCTAGCCAACATAGGGTTATATCAGACAGGGGTAAGTTCAATAGTGATTTCTCCTCTACAACCTTTGCCAGTCTGTGCGAAAATGAGAGCTTGATAGCAATCTTTCGCTTTTAGCTAGCTAAATTTTTCAAGAATTTTATCTCTAGATTTAATATTTATTTTCTTGCATGAATCTATTAATTTTGAGATAACAGATCTTGCCTTCATGAATTGATCCTAGTTTATCCATTTAACCCTGATTAATTTATTTAGAGTGTTTAGTTCCATTTTAATCCTTTCTTTTACAATTAAATATTATTAAAAAATTGTATTATCGTTCCAAATTTTGTGGATATTTAAGAGACACAAATAAAATATAAATGTAATCATTCCATATTTTTGTAGGAGATATTGGAATGAGACTAATAGGAAGAGTAGTAAACATGAGTCACAATGAGCACTTTAGAATAAATCTAAACATTATAAGGAAGAGTAGCTTGGAAAAATAGAAGTGTAATTTACTTTCCAATATGCAAGATTATTACTTGGGAAAGAATCTTGAAAGAGGATTGAAAAGATTCCTTGAGCTAACATTGTCTCACCTATCCAAAATTATGAGGAAGGATTCATTAATGAAATGGTCATTAACAAGATGGAGAGAATAATAATTAGGAAGAGATAGATTTCACATGCTACTAGATGACTAGATTGGAGAGAAACTAGAGGCAAATCATTTAGCTTGGCCATGACACAAAGTCTTAGAATAGATGCCAACCTTGGTGAATGGAATGAAAATCCCAAACAATTAATGAGTGGTGAGACAAGTAGAGGCATCTATAAATTTTGTTTTGAATAAAATAAAGAAAAAATGGGACTAAAACCAAGGGAAATGCACATGGAAAGGATATGATGAAAATCAAAATAAATAGTTTGAAGATAATATTAGTTACCTAAAGGATATTCCACTTGATTATTTGGTATATCATAACTATTTTGAAAAATTTTGAAACCATTAGAGGTACCTTTTGCTTCTGTAGATGAGACATTCGTTCATGTTGAAGTTGTGATAGCTTATTTGCCTCTTTATAGACAACAAATTATCCATACAAATTATCATATGTACTTGTAACCTCCATCCCAAACCACCTATTTCACTCTTCTTCCTTTGTGTACCTCTTTTATTCTTCCATTACCTCTTCGCTTACCTAAATTCAATCCAAAACATAGTGTATATAGCATCAAAAAAATTCCATATTTGATTAATATTATCCACAACATATCGAAAAGACAAATACCACACTTACTGTGTCATCAACCAAAAATAATTTACTTACATATTCAAAGAGTTCAATAATGGAGAAACATCCATGCGGTGCTCTACACATGTCCTTGAAGGTTCAAGAAATACTTATCCTCTATTGGTCCAAACTTTAAATCACTTTCCATGCATGAAAATAATTGCAACCATACACAATTTCCCACCCAATAGATTCTCTCAAACTAGTTTACTATCTTAACATAGGGTCAAGGAAAAGTAGGCCAAAATAGGAATCCAAGTGTCTTAAAATCCTTCAAGACCATAGTGGTGAGGATTGAATTTCTTTCTTTAGTGGTATCTTTCTCTAGATTAATTAGTTGGGGATTCTATTAGGACCTTTTCCTAATTAAAAAAAAAATATAAAGATTACATCCCTAAATATTGCATTCATAATAGAATAAATTTTTGCAATATTGAGACTAAATTCATAATAGATTTATAGTGATGAGTAAAGAAATATTTAAGATTATCAAAAAATTGATGTTTTCTTTCTCCCAACCGTCATTGGATATTGGGTGATCTTTGAGGCATTATGTCAAATAGTTCATGTGCCTTATCTAAGCTTACATATTTTGCATGCATGTGTACCTGGGCAGTTGCACTACAACATCTATACTCACTAATCACATTTGGTTGGAAGTTTCTAAATCCATTTCAAACACATGATCTTGTGCATATCCTGCAATCATAGCATTCCATTAGATCGCGTTTCTTTGATGCATCTCACTAAACAGTTCATGCGCTTTCATGTCTATACTTCCACATTTTCCAAACATGTCAAACAGAGCATTTCCAACTGTAAGCATCTGATATTAATTGCACTTACCTTCTGCTTTGATGGAAGCCCATATTCTATTCCAAAGCTCCCATTTTGGCACAGGTAGAGAGTACGTTGGCAAATAAAACTGATCGAAATGGAAATCTATTTGTTGCATTGACTACATTGTGAGGACGCTTATGTATTTCATTGACAGCATAAAGCAAGAAAGGACATGAGAATATCTCCTCGGGGAGGTATTCTATGACAGCTACGAGGTAGATGAGAGTTTCTTATGTCATTTGCTTTGTTCTATGCCGTCAAACGCAAGAACACTGTTTGAATTCAAATGCTAACGGTGATTGTCTTTTTAATGGAAACAGACGGGAAGGGACGTCAAGGGAAGGAATGGGCCCACAAAACACCTAAGCAATCAAAGCTTAGTGTGTGTTGTTTAAGGCTGCCCCCTTAAGACATCATAATTGATTGGCTCTTCACTCTTAAGACCTTCAAAAGTCTTTAATGGCTTCATTGAGTCCTTTTGTCTTCCAAATGCACCTGCACCAACTTGAATTCTCCTTCAATGCTTGATTGCCTGTTCACTTGGAATTGAATTGATTTAATAACTAAGAGATCACTTGAATTGTAGGTAGACCCCTTCAAATGACAGGGTAGGCTTCCTTTTATACCTTATATATGTCTTGAAAGCATTTTATCCTAATGACTTTAAATTAAAGTACTTTCTCTTCTATCTGGTATTGGTGGAGTAGAGGTTGCATTGCATCGTCCTATGATACATATTTCTGCAGATACAACGAAAGTTAAATGTATCCCAGGTCGATGCAAAGAAACCTCTGCTCCAGAGATCACCAAAAAATAGAGAAAGAACTTTAATTTAATGCCATCAGGATAAAAGTCTTTAATCAAGACAGATAAATGGTATGCAACTGGATCTATTTGGAATGCATTACCCAAACATCGCAATCGATCAGTCACCTTTGAAAAGAAAGTGGTATGATGAAATATTTAGACATAAAATAGATGAAATGCACTCCATACTACTGCTGCACAATATTTTGGTCGATGATATTTTTAAAATAGTAAAGGAAGGTGTATGGAACAACCAAATTCTGATCATTATAAACAATGAATATTTTAAGATCCTTTTATGATATGTAAGTTGAGAATATTGTATGAAAGGTCCCTAAATGAATACACTTTAAACTGATTTTAATATACCTTTAAGTGTGCAATATGGAAGGTTTGTATTCTTAATCTCCTGCCCAATTCTTAATTTAAAAGATGATATCTTTATTAACTTGATTTCTCCTTCAATTCTTGATGAATGCTTGATTGCATGTTCACTTGGAATTGAATTGATTTTATAATTAAGAGATCACTTGAATTGTAGGTAAACCCCTTCAAATGACAGGGTAGGCTTCCTTTTATACCTAATATATGTCTTGAAAGCATTTTATCATGATGGCTTTAAATTAAAGTACTTTCTCTTCTATTTGGTATTGGTGGAGCAGAGGTTGCATTGCATCGTCCTAGGATACATATTTTCGCAGATACAACACAAGTTAAATGTATCCCAGGTCGATGCAAAGCAACCTCTCCTCTAGAGATCACCAAAAAATAGAGAAAGAGCTTTAATTTAATGCCATCAGGATAAAATTCTTTAATCAAGACAGATAAAATTTGAGTTTGATTGTCATCATTTACTTTGCCAAATTCTTCACACGTAACTCCTGAATCAATTTCCTACTCACAAGAATTTTATTATGTCTCAAATATAGGGAAACAAAAGGCTTCAAATAGAAAACTTGAACATGCAACTAAATCCATTGACTAACTAGAAGAACAAAATTAAGAAATGGTTTGATCATCTGAGAGATGTTGTAGACTTGCAACTCACCAGCTAAGTTTTTGTGGGTAAGAATTTTTTTTGTTTTGGTTATGGTTGTGGTGTTTATAGGGAGACATTTAAAAATTTTATATCTATTTTCACTATTTAATGGTTTATGGGTTTGTAATGGTAATTTAATGTTCTTTCATATTTTTGTATATATTCTTTATAATAGCCTATTATATTGATTTGTTCTATTATGCATAATGGTCTGGGTCAGACGACTTTGCCGTCGGTGCATGAAAGCATTGAATGAGTTCTACTTAAAAAAATTACATGAAACATTTTTAATTTATTTGATTCAGTGTTATTTGCAAAAAATGATTATCAATGATGTTTCCTTTCTCCAAGAATTGTCTAGGATCTTTCCATCAGATAATATGTAACATCAAATGACTAAATATTTTCATTACAAATGCTTATTTAATTTAATTATTATCTGAGCGTGAATTAAAATTTATATCTGTACGGAAGCAGAACATACAAGTTGAAGAGTCATGTGTAAGCAAATTTCATAAAAGAAAGCAAGCAGACATTATCTTGAATGACATGGAAACAAGCTCATCAGCTGCCTAGAAGAGAGCAATTGGAGAATGGCAGAGGAAAGTGTTTAAGGGTGATAAATAGATAGATAGTATGCAATACAAACAAACAATGTCTGGAGTGTCTGATGTGACGTCTCTAATTTATGTCCAGAGGGACTAACTGGTTTTGGAGTTCCTGCGAAACCTATTGGGCCACGCTTGGAGGAAATCAATGTGTTCATGCAAGGAGCACCTTTTTTCTATTATGAGAATGATACTTTTGCACCAAGGGATATTTGGAAGTCAATATCCAAAAATTTCTATAGTGTGGAACCAGAGTTGGCAGACTCGAAGTAATTTTCAGCTTTTAGAAGACCAAGAGGTTATGTACACAATCTCCCAATAGAAGGTCAATTTCAAGCATTACCTCTCCCCCCCATGACTATTCAGGAAGCACTTCCTCAGACAAAGGACTATTGGCCTCCATGAGATCAAAGAAAAAAATTAAAGCATAGACTCTAGACGATGTGGTGGTGTCCTTCATGAAGAACTTTGCACTATAATTGAAAATTCATGAGGGAAACTACAAGATAGTGAAGAGAAATACAATCTTGAAAAGTGGGAAGAATGGATCTTGGTTTGAGTGGGGCCAAGTCAGGTGGCTCCTCTAGAGGTTGACGAGATAGAAATCATATTAGGATTTGAAAAAGATCACACTAGTGGAACTTCATGTGCGAGTGATCGATTGTGGTGTTTGGGTAATGCATTCCAAATAGATACAGTTGCATTCCAAATGGGTAATGTCTTGATTAAAGAATTTTATCTTGATGGCATGCAACTGTATCTATTTGGAATGCATTACCCAAACACCGCAATTGATCACTTGCACATGAAGTTCCACGAGTGTGATCTTTTTCAAATCCTAATATGATTTCTATCTTGTCAACTTCTAGAGGATCCACCTGACTTGGCCCCACCCAAACCAAGATCCATTCTTCCCACTTTTCAAGATTGTATTTCTCTTCACTATCTTGCAGTTTCCCTTGTGAATTTTCAATTATAGTGTAGAGTTCTTCACGAAGGACACCACCACATTGTCTAGAGTCTATGCTTTAATTTTTTTCTTTGATCCCATGGAGGCCAATAGTCCTTTGTTTGAGGAAGTGCTTCCTGAATAGTCATGGGGGGGAGAGGTAATTCTTGAAATCACTCTTCTATTGGGAGATTGTGTACATAACCTCTTGGTCTTCTAAAAGCTGAAAATTACTTCGAGTCTGCCAACTCTGGTTCCACACTATAGAAATTTTTGGATATTGACTTCCAAATATCCCTTGGTGCAAAAGTATCATTCTCATAATAGAAAAAAGGTGCTCCTTGCATGAACACATTGATTTCCTCCAAGCGTGGCCCAATAGGTTTCGCAGGAACTCCAAAACCAGTTAGTCCCTCTGGACATAAATTAGAGACGTCACATCAGACACTCTAGACATTGTTTGTTTGTATTGCATACTATCTATTTATTTATCACCCTTAAACACTTTCCTCTGCCATTCTCCAATTGCTCTCTTCTAGGCAGCTGATGAGCTTGTTTCCATGTCATTCAAGATAATGCCTGCTTGCTTTCTTTTACGAAATTTGCTTGCACATGACTCTTCAACTTGTATGTTCTGCTTCCGTACAGATATAAATTTTAATTCATGCTTAGATAATAATTAAATTAAGCAAGCATTTGTAAAGAAAAAATTTAGTCATTCGATGTTACATATTATCTGACGGAAAGATCCTAGACAATTCTTGGAGAAAGGAAACATCATTGATAATCATTTTTTGCAAATAACACTGAATCAAATAAATTAAAATGTTTAATGCAATTTTTAAAAATAGAACTCGTTCAATGCTTTCATTCATCGATGGCAAAGCCGTTTGACCCACATCATCTCTCGCTGTCAGAATTCCGATGACAACTAATGGAACGTCTGATGAGGATGCTGTGCATCCGACGAGTCTGTCGGAATTTTATCCTTTGGAGTCGGAATTCTGACGATAGGCTGAGATCACGATGGTATTCTTTCGGGGTATGAGCATCCATGGTGGCCGTTATAAAGGTTGGAGGTGATGTCAGAATTGTGACGACCACAAGGATAGTCGGAACTTCCAACACAAATTTTTCGACGACTTTTTTTGTCGGTAGTGCGACGAAATTGGGTCAAAATTATGATGATTTGCCGTTGAAATTTTGACCCAAATGTACTAGTGCCCAGACACCATCCTGGTATCCCTATTCAATGTAATGATTTCTGGTACACCATGCAATCAGAATATCTCTTACACAATTTTCTTCGCAAGAGTAAATGATCTATCCTTGAGATTCTCAGGTATGAAATGTGCAACTTTTGTCAACTTATCAACAACTAATAAGATGGTATCATGCTTGTTCTTTCTCAAAGGTAATCCTTGGATAAAATCCATCCCGATTACTTGCCACTTATACTCAGGTATGCCATGTTGAAATAAAAGTCCTATTGGATGAACATGCTCAGCTTTCACTCCCTGGCATTCCAAACATTGTGCCACATACTCTATCACATTTTTCCTGAGTTTAGGCCAAAAATGCAAAGTCCTTAACTCTTCTACCATCTTCGTTACTCCAAGATGCCATGAGTAAGATGTATTGTGCACCTCATGCAAGATCAACTTCATTAAGTCTCTGCCTTCAATACTATACATTCTCCTTTGGTATCTCAAGATACCATTAGGTTCCAACACATATCCATCAAATCAATGATGTGAAGGATCTACCCCTAAGGCTTGTTTGACCCTTTCATAATGTTCATCTTCAGAAAGATTTTGCAACACTTGCTGCTTCAAATTTGACCTTGTTGTAACAATAGCAGATAGACCTTCTTCGGCTAAGAGCATCTACTACTTTGTTTTCCTTTCCCTTGATATATTCAATACCAAAATTGTACTCACTTAGGAACTCAAGCCACCTTCTTTGTCTTGCATTAAGGTTAGGTTGTGTAAAGATGTACTTTAGTCCTAAATGATTTGTCTTTAGCTCAAATGCCTTCCCTAGAAGGTAATGCCTCCACATCTGTAATGCATGAACAATAGCCAAAATCTCTAAGTCATGTGGTGCATAGTTCAATTCATATTGCTTCAACTTTCTAGACTCAAAAGCAACCACTTTTACTTCTTGCATCAACACTGCTCCTACACCTTCACCTAAGGCATATGTAATCATTGTGAAGTATCCATTAGGATCTAGTATAGTCAAGACTGGTGTTGATGTCAACTTATGCTTTAAAAGCTGAAATTTGCCTCTTCACACTTCTCAGTCCATTCAAATTTCTTTCCCTTATCTTGAAGAGAAGTAATAGTTGCTGCTATCCTAGAAAATCCATCCACATACTTCCTGTAATATCCTGCAAGACAAATAAAACTTCAAACCTATTAGCCCTGAAATTTTGGCCCCATTAAAACTCATCAAACTACAATAGGAACCTGTTAGTTTGTTGATAATTTGGAGACTGCATTGAAGTTTTTATCCCCATCTTGGAATGTGATGAAATCCTTAGGACCAAGGGTTGCAGGAAAACACACCAATAAGACCTCTATAACACTCTGCAGAGTTGGCCAATCTACTATTGCTTCTATCTTTGCAAGATCAACGAAAATTACCTTTATAGATATGGCATGGCCTAAATAGTGCACCTTTTCCTGAAAGAAAGCACACTTCAAAAACTTACCAAAAGCTTTTGATCTCTTAGCTATTGCAAGACTATTCTCAAGTGGTTCTTATGTTCCTCTTGGGTCTTGGAATAAATTTAATTATCATTAATGAATATAAGCACAAAATCATCCAAGTAATCTCTAAAGATATTGTTCATAAGGTTCATGAATGTTGTTGGGGCATTTGTTAGACCAAAAGGTACTACTATGAACTTGTAATGCCCATACCGAGTTTGAAATATTGTCTTAGGAATATCCTCTTCCTTAATCCTCAACTGGTGGTAACTTGATCTAAGGTCAATCTTAGAGAATACGGTAGCATACTTCATCTGGTCAAACAACTCATCTATCCTAGGCAAAGGATACTTGTTCTTAATGGTCACCTTGTTCAACATCCTATAATCAATACATAATCTCAAGATTCCATCCTTCTTCTTCACGAAGATTACTAGAGCACCCCACGAAGATACACATGGTCTTATAAAATCCTACTTAAGAAACTCTTGCAATTGATTCTTAAGCTCATATAGTTCCGTGGTAGTCATTCTGTAAGGAGCCTCAGATTGTGGCTTGGTTCCAGGTAGGAGTTTAATAGAGAAGTCAAATTCTCTCTTAGGTGGTAACTCTATAAGATCTAAAAAAAACATCTAAGAATTCTCTGAGAACTGGATAATCCTTAGGACTCTTCTTGTCATTATCCAAGTCACAAGTATAGAAAAAATGGAACATCCCTTTCTTTGTGCTTTCTTGAGTTGCATAGCTGAGATGTGTCTCAATTCAAGAGGCTTTTGAGACCCATGAATCTCAACCGAATTTCCATAATCATCTAAGCAACTAACAACTTTGTCCTCACAGTTTACTACAACTTTGTGCTTAATTAACTGATTAATACCTAATATCACATTATATGATCCTAGTGGTGCTAAATATAGATTAACCTGAGTTTGGAAATTAGGAGCTCTAAATCACTGCAAAATAGACATGAATCTACCCTCTTCTCTGCTCGATTTCCATACTGAACCATCCATGCATGTGACATATAA
>NC_081405.1:372473973-372476473 GCF_030272615.1 Cryptomeria japonica
GTAGAGTTAGTGAAAATAGTGCATGTTTTTATAGAATCAAGTGTGAGACATTTTAGAAAGGATAGAGGTTGATAGAATTAAGAGAAAGTTGTGTGCCTATTTCTTTGATAGAGCTGGATACATTGGTGAGAAGTATTGCAAGCAAGGTATATTTATCGGCAAACGGGCATCAAGGACTTGCTAATTGAGCATCGCTTCAAGTAGGTCGGGAATTTTCTTGGTGTTTAATCATTATTATTTGCAGTCTCAGTTATATATCATGCTTATGAAATAAATATGGTCATGTTGTCGTTATTCGTTAGGATTGTTAAACAAAATCGTTTAGTAGTAGTTGTGTTTACATTAGGACTAAAGAAGTGGAATAGTAGTAAGTTTAAATTTCTTAATGGAAGAAGGGTATGATTACGTTCAACACCTAGATATTAAGGTTTGTTTGACCTAGCTCTAGGAGAGTTCTGGGAAGTAATAAGTTTACCATTGATACATTACAGAGATGGTACGAACCAAACAAACGGTTCGCAAATCAGTAGCGGGTTATGCTCACTACCTAAAAGTCAAGAAAGACTCTTTGACTCCTATCCAGCCCGTTGAGGAGGACAACCCTGCCAAAGAGAAACCAGCTCCAGAAGGGAGCAAAGAAATAGAAAAAGGTCCTATTCAGAGCCCAACCAAAGCAGCTACCACTGAGAAAGGAAAAGAACCCGAGCCAGAGTGCTCGCCTGAAAAGCCAATAGTGATTAGTTCTGACTCGTCGGAGGGGTATACCCCCTTGAGTGATAATGAGTCTGTGGGGTACTTTCCCCAAAGTGAAAGCAAATCTGAAGGATATACTCCTTTAGATCATGCTGAGTCTGACGAGTGTACTTCTCCGTATTTTCCAGAGGAATGATGTAACACTCTTGTATTAAAAAGATAAAAAAATAAAAAAATAAAGGCATTCTTCTATGAAGAAAAGTATTACGTTTTATTGTAAAGATTTTTTCTGATGAAATGAATATTTTTATTTTAATCTTCGTTATTTGTAAAAATTTACTTTATAAGGCAACATACCTATAGTTGTTATCGAGAGTAATAGAACTCTTAAACTTGTCATTACGTGTAAAATTATGTGTTTTACCGACCATATTGTTCTCTGTGTCTTGACAATCATGGTTACGTTTTGCAAGTTAATTTTTGTGATAAGAATTGGTACATAGGATTATCATGTTTTATATGGCGGTCGCAACTAAGTACATTATGTCATGTTGTCAATTTGTCTTGTGTTGTGACTTGGCCAGTATATATTAGATGTATAACCTTAAGGGACTGAGCCGCTATGAGTTGTTAGTGATGGCCCAAACCTTAGGTTAGTAATTTTATCTTTCATTGAGATAGGTCAAGTTTGGGAATGGCTATTTGTGTCGCCATAGAGTTCTGTAGATAGAACTAACCCATAGTGTCCTAAGAGAGAGAGTGGCTTTCGAGCAGGAACTGTGCCGAAGAGGTAACAGGATAACCGTCGAAAGTTGGTTAAGAAAGTGAAAACCTAATAAATGACTAGGGAAGGGTAGAATAAAAGTTAAATGAAATAATGTGCCTCGCACATAGGTGAGTGCTAGTATAGGGCTCATAATGTAGCGAGAAGGCCTGGAATGGCAAACTTACCACCTTGTCTTCATGAGAGGATTGGTAAGGTCCGCATGAGTCTTAGTTGGAATCGGAGGCTTGGGAGAGGTCACCAGGATAACCCAGGATGGGGGCCGGGACCTATGGAGGCTGTACCATGGTATCCACCGTAAGACATGCGATGACACTTTCTCCTTAGAGTCACTAGTGTTCTGTGAGTTGGGTTACATGAATGTAAGTGGAGTCTTGTAGTCCTTTTGTTCTTGTATCATTTTGCTTGCTTGAGGGTTATCTACTATCTCCAGCACGGTGGGGTGGTTCCTTTTCGGAATCACATGGTCGGGTGGTAGTGTCACTTCCCATCAGATGTCCTAGTACGTATCTTCGGGTGAGAAAGGACTTCACTGATGATCTTGGATCATGATTCATGTACCGACTCTTCTTCCTATCCATCTTTCAATTAAAAACTAGAGGTTTTGAAAAGAAACTATATGTAACTTTCATTTGTTTCATTTTAGCTCATGATGTAATTTCATTTTGAAAACATGTATTTTGGATATTGAAAGCAAAGAAATATTGTGATATATGCTACTTCAATTACTGATTTCTGATGTATAAAATATATGATTGCTTGAAGAAATTTAGATTCTTTCATTGCGGAAATTTTATCTTAAATATTTAATTTATGAAGTAATATTCGTTGGCAACCCTTAGGAAATTCAGGGGTAAAACTTCCGCTATGTTATTAGATGTACTAAGGTTTAATTCATGCATTTAAAAAAAAATATTTCACCCTTAGTTGCATAGATTATGATGTTTTCCTTTAGGGTTCCTGACGGGGCATTACATTGCCTATTCTTTCCCTTCTTGCTGTGTATATATCAATCAATGGCTA
>NC_081405.1:372483973-372543973 GCF_030272615.1 Cryptomeria japonica
GTGCTTTGAGTCTACTTTATAAACTACTAATTTTTTTTGAAAATGGTGGAGATTAAGGGCTTAAAAAAGGGGGGCCACAAAAAGTGGTCCTGTTTTTATGCAAAAAACATAACATAGTGTCTGTTGTGCCCCCCCTAAAATGTTAACTTTTTTTTTGAATTATTAAAATCACTTCAGTGAGAAATTAGCTAACACCTTGTAGTTAATTCCAGATGTTTTTGCTAATTTTTTGATGAGTGTATGATTTTTTACTAATTTTTGAAGTGGACACATCCTGAAAAAATAAATTTGAGCGTGTCCCCCCATAAAATCATTGAAACCTAATCCAAAATCCAAATTTTTTTAAAAAAAATTGTGTATAATGGAGTCTAGTTTCTAAAAATGTAAGTTTCTTCAAAATCCGATGAATGTGTAAAAAACTATACTCAAAATAGTGCATGTTGGTTTTTGACCAAAAATGAACACAGTAACAAAAGAAATTATAGATGAAAGCCTTAATGAAATCAAAATGCAAAAATAATTACATGCTTGGATAGCTAAGAGAGAGATCTAGTTTGATATGGTGTTTTTTTTAGTTTCATTGAAACATGTGCAAACCCACCTCTCTCTCCTCCTCTAGGTTTCTCACTTATCTAATTGTCCACCCTCTAGTTCTCTCCCTTCCTCTCTACCTTTCTCTATCTTCCCCTTATCCCTATCTATTTATGAACTCTCTCCCCCTCTTCTATCTCTCCAAACCTAGATCTATCTCCTTATTCTCTAGGTCTCTCACTCCCTCTATTTCTACCTCTCCCTCCATCCCCTCTTACTCATCTCTTTGTTCTTCTATCTCTTCTCTTCTCCCTCCCTCTCCTCTCTAGGTCTCTCCCTTCATTTCATCCCCTCTCCATCTCTATCTCCCTCCCCCACTATCTCATCATCTCTCTTCCTCTCTTATTCTCTATCTTCATTGTCTAGGTCATACTCCCTCAATTCCCTCATACTCCTCTCTCTCTCTCTCTCTCTCTCTCTCTCTCTCTCTCTCTCTCTCTCTCTCTCTCTCTCTCTCTCTCTCTCTCTCTCTCTCTCTCTCTCTCTCTCTCTCTCTTTATTCTTTCATCTCCCCTCTTATCCCTCCCTCCCATTTCTAGGTATCGCCCTTCTTTTCTTCCTCTCTCCCTCTCTATTCTCCTCCCCCCTTATCCCCATCTCTCTCCCCCTTCCCCACTAATTCTTATTCTCTTTACCATCAACATCATCAACTTTCCATCACACCCTCTCTACCCCTCTCTAGGTTTCCCCATCTTTCTCTCTCCACCTCTCTACATATCCATCCATATCTCATTACCAAACTCTCTCTATCCTACTATCTATGTCAACACACTCTCTCTCCCCCTATCTAGGTCTCTCATGTCTCTCTCCCCCTCTAGGTATCTTATATCTCTATATAACCCATCTCTAGTTCACTCCCTCTCTTTTCACTTCTCTCCCTACCTTCTTATCCTTCTCTCTCTCTCTCTCTCTCTCTCTCTCTCTCTCTCTCTCTCTCTCTCTCTCTCTCTTCTTGAACTTCTCTATCATTTCCTTCTCTTTCTCCCTCATGTATCTACCTCTCTAGGTCTCTCACTCCATGTATACCTCTCCCTCTCCCCCTTCTTAGCCCTCTCTTTCTCTTTTATCTCTCCCTCCCTCATCTTCTCTCTCATTCTCCTAAGTCATCAACTCTCCTCTTCTATCCCCCTTTATCTATCTCACCCTTATATTCCCATCTAGCTATCTAACCTATATCTCGCCCTCTAGGTATCTATGTAAGGGGCAACACATGTGTTAGAATAAATGAAATAGAGAGAGTATGAGAGAGTAGAGGAGGAAGACATATATAAGGGTAAGGAACAAGGAGATAGAGATGGAGGGAGAGACATAGGGAGGGGGGAGAGAGGTGACAGAGAAGAGAGAGAGAGGTGATAAAGAAGAAAGAGAGAGGAAGATGGAGAGATAGAGAGAAGTATCAATACCACCATGCTACCCTCAACCCTATCTACCCTAAGCAATGTTCCATCAATATTGTAACCTATACCCTATACCTAGATGGGAGAGAGAATCCCAAGTTATTTCTACTCAAATTTATTGTCAAATGTTATCTTATATTTAAATTTTCTAGTTTTCCTTGGTTCTTGATGAGTCAATTAGATTGTGAGATCTAAATTTTATAATTATTTTGATATAAGGCATTAGTTTTGTGGTAACAAGTTTGACTCGGGTCCTCATTATCCTCCTCTTGTTTGTGGTTTCTTTCTTAGCTAATCCCCAAGTTACTATCATTAGAATTCTTGATTTGAGTGTTTAATTAGACTTTTTTATGTTATGTTACTATCATTCTATAGTGTTGTAAATTGTAATCCTTTACAAGATTCACACTCTACTTGGGCCCCTACTTTAGTATGCCTTCTCTTGGATCATTGTAAGCCTATTTGGGCCCTATCCTATCCTACTATTGTCATATACTAATTTTGAGACTAGATCTTATGTTTTGGATCTTGATAATATACCACCCCTTTCTCTTTTCGATGTTTGAGAGGACTATGGTGCCCAAAACCCTAGTCTGAGTGGACTAGGGTGCCCAAGACCCTATTCCCTCCAAAAGGGGCCTCAATTCAAATGTGTGCCAGTTATGCCTCTATTATTTATGATTGAATCTTAATATTTTGATGTCTATGGCTAAGAGGGAGCATACTTTTTTACTGCTTTTCTTCCTTGAACCTCATGTTTGTCTCAGGGGGAGTTCTAAAATTTTTGTAAGTAGTATTGGCATTTCTTTTTATATTGTAATAATGGTTCATCTTGCTCATCTCTACAATATCACAAGTACAAAATGCATGTTTCCAGCATAATATTAGTCTTGATGAGCCTAAACAATGGCTCTATTTTTATAGATTTCTTATATAATACTCCTACTTAGGTCTTATGATTAGATGACATTTCAATTATAATGTTTTCCTAAGATGATACCTTTCAAGTGTTTTTGAAACTGGTTTAACCTATACCTAAGGATATCATATAGTGGTTTTAAATGATTTGTCTATGCAAATATCTAAAGTTAATTATAAATATGGTTTATGTTATATCATGCTAGCATTAGTATATACACATGTTGTTGTACATGTTAATATCTTGATGCAGGGTCAGCAAAGGTGAGGAAAAGACAGATGGCGGTTCAAAAGATTATCAAGTATGTAACTGTAATGCAGACCCAGTCAAACAAATGTAGTTATGATCAGGATCACTGGGCCGGTTTTTTAGCAGATTGATTTATAAAAGCATTTATAACTATTCCTAGTGGATCTTAGATCTAGGAGGCAGTCATGCTATATTTTCTCAGCTGCAGGACAGATGTTGTTCTACTGTCCTATGCTGACTTCTTCTTCTTCTTTTGTTAATAAATTTTGTTCACTTATTTCATAGGGATGTGGGCAGTTAGTTAGAAGTTTTTTATAAGCTTTCCTATAAATAAAAGGGATCTCTCTCCTCTCGGGGATAGCAGAGAAAAAGATAGTATTTTGTAATACACAGTTTTTCTAATGTTATGTATGTATTTTCCAGCAAAGATGAAATAAGAGATCAAGTATTTTGGATGATTAGATAAGTGTAATCTAAAGTTTTGGAAATACTCACTCAAGAGGGCCCACTTGGTGAGTAATCCTTTGTATGTTTTAAACTAGTTTTCATACTTCTGTAATAGTTGTTTCTGTAGTTGTCTGTTCCTGCAGCTATAGGAAATAGTTCCTGTGTCTGTTCCGGCAGCCACGACAATAGAGTAGTTCCCGCTACTTGCCAGAACTTTATCATTTAATAGTAATTGTTTAAAGTAATTTCCAGTTGTAGGATTAAGTATTAGTTTATTAGAGATTTTGTGTGTTTACTTTAAGAAGAATTCCCTTTCCTGCAGTTATATAAAATTATTGCAATATGAACTTGGTGCACATACAGTGTTGGCCCGTTTCAAATTTACATCCCTAGTTGATAACTAAATGAGCCTTTGCCACAGGAAAAGTTAGCTAATCAAGGATATTCAATCTCTGAATTGTGTTTTATCACCTAGTTGCCATTCCAGTTGTGAGGACCAACATTTTTGGCATTGTTGCTAGGGATGGTGCCAAGCTAAGAATATGTTGTAAACCATTAGTTTTAAGTTTTTTTCATTAGCTTTTTGAATTTCTTTCATTAATCTGCATGCATAGGAGGAGAAGGGATGCATTAGGAAGATTTATTCCCTCACATTCTACTCAAGATATAAGATTAGATCAAGCACCTAAAGTAAACCCTTTTGCAGAAACCTATGTGCTAAATGGTAGTGTCTTTAATTTTTCAGAAGGAGATCTAGACTTCTTGAACGAACTCCCTGAATAAAAATTTTTACCTTTATTTATTTATCAAGGACCAATGGCAGCAAATCCTCCACCTCCACCTGTAAATCCAACATTTGAGTTTCCCATTCCTGACTTGCATGATAATGCAAATTTGGAAAACATACCAGCCTCTTCACTTCCAAAATTTCATGGGTTGGTAACAGAGGATCCAGACACCTTTCTGTTTGAATTTGATATCCTGTCCAGTAGTTATGATTATACCACCGATGCTCATAAACTCAAGTTATTTCCTGCTACTTTGAAAGAATCTGCTTTGAGATGGTTTATGAGTTTAGGAAGAAATATAACCACTACCTGGGAGGGAATGAAGACAAACTTCTTGGATAAATATAAAGACTATTGCAGAGGAATGGGCTGACATGGTGATGGTATCTTCAGAATGACACAAAAAGAAGATGAAAGCCTAGAAGACTATTTGGAAAGGTTTTTATTTAGTGTCAGCAAATCTAAACATAGTAACTTAAGTGAAGACTCTATGAAGTTAATATTTCTGAGGGGCATCAATGATGACTATGTTGACTCCTTAGATCTAATGGGAGGAGGAGATATTACTCAAGTTCAATGGGATGACATCAGACAAATTTTTCAAAAATATTCAAGAGCTGTAGCAAAAAGGGGAAGACACTATAGGCCCGGTTCCTCAATTGCCAAATCATCTTCAATAGTCTCAAGAATGGAAATAACTCATCTGTTGAAGGATTTTAAAGAAGATATAATTAATAATATGGCTACCCAATTGGATACACTACCGGCAAAGAAGAAGCATGAGGAGGCAGAGGCTATACTTACTGAATTTTGTCCTCACTGTCAGCAAAAGAAGAAGGACTGTAGATGCAAAATGTTAGCTAAAATTGATAGCCAACAGAGTTCCCCAGATTTCAAGACTATTTATGGAGATGATGAACAACTTTTTTATGTTGCACAATGAAGGCCTTGGCCTCCAAGACAAGGTATGCCACAAGATCCATTGTCATTTTCTAATCCTTATATGAACTTCAATGCACAAAACAATTAGTGGCAACCACCATATTCCCAATTTTTTTAAAATTATATTCCTTAGTCTTGGAATAACTCTCAGAATCCTTGGCTTAATTATTAGAATTCCTCATCTCAATGGCAGTAGCCACAAGGGAATTGGTCTCCCCCTCAAGGTAACTGGCAACAGTCACCATAATGGAGGGGAAGACAACAATGGGCAAACTAGTCACCAGGTTTCCTGCAACCACAACAACAGTCCCAACAACCAATTTAATGCCACCAGCTCCTAATGCTGCTCCATCCAAGCCAACCTAATTGCCAACTCAGCCTGTTCCAAATCCAAATAATAAACCACAACAACAACAACAAGTCTTTTCAACTGATCCTAACAACTATCATGCATAATCTCTCAATATAAGTGATATTCATTTGAGATCAGGGACAATATTGCCTACTCCATCTCCTCCAGTCATAATAGAGTTACTAGTAGAGGAGACTGCTCAGGAAAACATGCCTGATAAATCTAGAAATCCTGAGCAAGTTCACCAGTTAGAAACCCCAAATATAGCTATAAGAACACCCACATTTCCTTAAAGATTACAATTAGAAGTATCTAGGCAGCAAGATGATATAGCCTTTGATCTCATTGATCAGCTAATACATATATGTGTTAAAATTCCATTGTTTCAAGCTATTAAAGATATTTCCATATATGGAAAAGCTATTAAAGAAGCCTGTTTGAAGAAATATGGGAGGAAGAAAAAGGATCCAAAAATAGTGCATGTAGTAGGACAATTGGCTGATATTATGTGGGGAAAAATAGCAGTCCCTAAATATTCTGATCTAGGTAGCCCTATTGTCAAGATAGTTATTAATGGAACTCAAATAAAAAATGCCTTGATAGACCTAGGAGTAACAATAAATGTGATGACTAAGGATGTCATGCAGCAACTCAGCATTACTAATCTCAGATAAACTCCAATAGTCTTGCATAGCTCAACCGTTCGACCTGAAGGAATGGATGAAGATATTGTTGTCACATTCGATTCTTAGGAATATCCCGTTGATTTCATAATCCTCTCTCCCAAGGCAACATTAGGAGGATATCCAATTATTTTGGGAAGACCTTGGCTGGCAACAACTGATACATATATAGGTTGTAGGTTTGGAGATATGACAATTTCAGATGGTATTACTACTAAAACACTTGCACTCTATTCTCCAGTACAACCTCAACTTGACCAAGAATGAGTAGTGTACCCACACATAGGAGAAGAAGCAGAGGAAATTAACTCTATTCAACAACTAATGATGTTATCAAAGGACCCAGTCATATCACTTCAAGAGGATGATACAATACTTTCTAACATCATAAGGAATCATTATGGAACAGCTCCACAGTTAGTGGGTATACCAGTAAGTCCTCTGCATACCCTTCTTCCATCTGCAGGCTTATTAAATTCTCCTACAACCACATATATGTTTCACACATTGCTACCATAGGAGATTCAAACCTCTTATCTATCTGAAATATCTAATGTAGAATCAGTAATTCCAATAGAAGTTGCTGCAGGGAGAAATCTAAATATCAATGGTCAATTGCCAGCATATCAAAGGTTGTCATTGATAGAACTACTCAAAGCCCAACAACAATCTTTTGCATGGGATTATCAAGACATGAAAGGATTAAATCTTACATTGTGTGTGTGTGAAAAAGTGGTTTGTAGCTACAAGCACAACACTTCAATTAAGTCATTATATGTATGGTTAGTAATCAATAATCAAAAAATAAAAAACCATAACAAAGCGACTAATTGCCTTCTAAAAGATGCAAGTATAAGATTGCTCTCAGATTTTTTATAAGCAATACCAGTGACTAGACTACACCAAGAAGAAGGATTTAATCTATATGATATTAACTATATGGATGCAAAAATGGATTAATAATTCAAGCAATAATGGATGAAAATAATCTAAAAAGCACAATGATCTTCAATGACTCCAGAGCGAAATTAGCGTGATAATAATCTTGAAGCGTGTTCTCAAAAATCTCTGGGGTGAATTGGAATGAGAGCTGAGGACTGAATTTATAGAGAATTACAAGAGAAAAGCTCAATTTAGGAATAATTGAAAATAATTGAGAAATCAGGTTTAGTTAACCTTGAGATAGATTCCAATTATAGCTAAATTGAAATGCATTCAAATTAGAAGTTCAAGTTGCATTGGAAATAATATTAAATTAATTCCATGCACTTGTGATAAAAATAGATAATTCCATGCATATATTTGATTTATTCAAGAAAAGAGTCTTTTCAATGCAACTGAACTTCTTTTTCTGAAAAGCTTTGAGTTCCAATTTTAGAGAATAATTCAATAATTCAATTAAATTGCTTTTTTGATTTCAAGTTCTAAATTTAGAAAAAGAAATAATATCTCAAGTTTGATTTCTCTCTCAATTCAATTCTTTTTGTTTATTTTCAATTCAACTCTTGCTTTGTAATTAATTCCTCTTTTGTAATAAATTAATTCCTTTTGCATGATTAAATGACAAATTAATTAATTAATTAAATATGCAAGGATATTTAATAAATTAAAATAGGACAATTGATCAAAATGATATTCTTGGAAATGATTCAATTAATTAAATGAATATTTAATTAATATTGAGTAATTGATTTGCCATGTGATATTTGATGATTAACAAATTAATAATGTGCTCAAGGTTGATTTAATTGCCTTTGGTTAGGACCTTGGTGATGTTGTCGAGATTAGGGGCTCATGGTTTAGATGACCATATTTAGGGTATTACATTTTCCCCTCTTTGAATTAATGTGCAAGCAGCACGTTGGTTCAAAGAATGTGTGATGTCTAGGAGATGCCAGTTCTGAACTTGATTGATCACGAACTAGATGAAGAGCAAGGTGTTTAGCTTAATTTGAAGCGACAAAGCTGAATGAAGTCTGATTAAAGCGATACCGATCCCAAACTTGATTGAACTTAGGAATGATAGAAAACAAAGATACCGAACTTGAACTTGATTGATCAAGAAGCGGATCTTACTGATCTAGAACTTGATTGATCTAGACACAGTGAGTGATGATAACAAGAAAATTGATCTTGAACTTGATTGATCAAGACACGATGAAGATAAACTATCCAGCTTGATCAAGAAACAAATACTGAACACCTGCTTAGATTGAGTGTGATCAAAGATACTCTTTAAACTTTTGATTGAGTTTAAATGAATAATCAGCTTGATGTAAAGCGATGACACTGATTAATGCTAAGAGATTGATTCAGATGAAAGACAAATATCAGCTTGATTTGAAGCGATGAATTTGATATGCCCCTAGCGATTGATTCGATTTAGATAATCGAGAGATCTCAACTTGATGTGAAGCGATGAAGCTGAGATGCCCCTTAGCAATAAGAATTGATTGATTTTCTTTAGAAGATTTTTCTTGACTTTTGATGAAGATTTGAAAAAAAATTCTCGACTTGTGAGATGTGAAGTCATAAGGTCATGAGTATGCCCCCTCGGGAGCGAAATCGAAAAATAACGAGGGTACTTGATCATAGGCAATTGTGTGGCAAAAATAAGTTATTTGAGCACAAGTTGATTTTGAGGAATATTTGAAAAATTTGGCGTTGATTGATGAAATTAAGCGTAGAGTTGATCATAAAATTGATGTGTAGAATTGGAATTGATATTTAGCGTTGAAATTGTGCGCAATTTGAAGAAAGAATAAGCATTTGATGAAAAGAGCACTAAGTGGTCCAAATTATGAAATTGACTAGCAAAATAATCTCAAATTTTGATTTCAATCCCGAAAATGGAATCAGAACGGTCAAATTAGCTAAGGGTACAATTTTCATGTCCATTAGAGCAAGTTGAAAAATTAGGTTTTTTGCTATATATGGGACGAAAGTGTCATTTTCAAATCATTTTAACCCTCCAAGTTTGAAAATTCAAAAAGCCTTTTGCGAAGAAAATGGTGGTCCCTACTCGCCAGCATCGATTTGAGCGCCAGAGACGTCATAATCAACCCCAGAACTATGAGCCAATGGTAAGTGATCGATCATAAGCCTCTTTATGTTTTCAATTTTGAATTTTTTGGTTCATTTTCAAGTTTTTGGCATGTTTGGGGTCGGGTTTTACGTTTAATCGTGTGAGATAGGATTCTGTCTCGTACGAGTAACTATTAAATTTTAGTTTGTCATTTGAGTTCATTAGAATTGTCATTCGGACCTTACCCTCGTATTGTACGACAGGTGTGTAAAAAGATCATTTTGTCGTGCGAGGTTATAGTTTGTTGTTTGGGAATGTTTTATCGTACGAAAGAAATTCATGACTCGTACGAGATGCCGCCCCTCTGTGTTTTGTCGTTCGGGAGACAGTGAGCATTTTTGAAGGTCTAAACTTGAAAATTTGATTTTGCACTTGACTTAGTTGGATTTGCGTAATGTTTTACTTCTCTTGTAGGCTCATTTGGAATGTTTTCCGATGCTTTGTTGTTGGGTTTTTGCAGGTTCGATTACCTCCCATGCTCTTTAGATGTGTATATCCTCCCACCATGGCATTAGTATGACATTTATCTAAGGTTGAGCAGGCTCAGGTTGATTTATGTGGTTTGGCTCATCTTCTTGGTTTACCAGATATCTGTGTGAATCACAGAATGCTCACGACATTGGTAGAGCATTTCCATTCAGAGCATAACATGTTTCATCTATCGGTGGGGGAGTTGACTATCACTCCCAAGGATTTATATAGGATCCTCCATATCCCTTTTGTTGGGGATAGGTGGATTATGATTCAGGACACCTCCAAGATTACAGGCAATGAGGCATGTCTTCAGGGATCCTGACATTTTGACCCGTTCTATTAGTTGGGACATATTGATGAGCATATACAAGGAGGAGTTTCCTCTGGCGTGTGTTCTAGCAAGCTTCATTAGTTATTTTCTAATGCCAGATAGAGGGCAGCAGGGTTTCCAGTGTGGTTGGGGTAGGATGCTGATGAGATTGATGGAGACCCCTCAGAGGCTTGGCTGGGGTTCTTGCTTGCTGGCTCACATGTATCACGAGATGCATGAGATTGTATGTAGAGATGGTAGGAGCATGGCCGCAGGTGTATATATTTTATAGGTTTGGGCTTGGGAGCACCTTCTCGTTTGTCGGCTGGTGGTAGATGATAGTAGAGAGCTCGGGCAACCGATTATATACAGGTATGCCGGTTATATTACACAACCCCATCTTGGCAAAACATATTTTTGGAGATGGCAGCTTGATGACCTGATAGCCGTAGTATGGAGACCATATAGGGTCTTAGAGCCATGGGATGACTGGCAGTTGGTTTATAGGAACCTTTTTGTTACGTGACCACTTATTGGGAGATCAGAGACTATTGTTGAGCAGTTCGTCATTTCTTGAGTGATGAGGTAGTATGGCCAACCTCAAGGGATATCCTAGGAGTATACAACTTATGCGCATTATGCAGATGAGGAGAGATAGGGATGGTCTCCATGGTTGTCCTATGCTTTGGCTATGCAGGAGTTGACTAGTCTACAACGCCTTAGATGGGATTATATTAATGATGTTGCAGATGCAGGGGTATTGCCCCAGTACAGAGAGTGGTTCTAGCAGCATCCTTTTCCTAGGTTTACCGATCCGAGTGAGTAGGCACCTCACATAGAGGATATTGAGGATGATGCTCTCGTGCCAGGATAGGGATAGGGTAAGAGGCAAGGCCAGAGACAGGGATAGGGACAGAGAGCCGAGGCTCTGAGGTGGACAGGTGGGGATCTTGGTGCTAGTAGCAGTAGGGTTCCAGTTGAGGGTGGAAAATAGAGGGGTGAGGGTGGATCCCTTGGGCGAGTAGGAGTGAGATTGGGTGGAGCTGAGGAGGAGCGAGCAGCTCTGAGATAGGTCTATCAGCGGTGAGAGGAGCAGGGTGGTACTGGAGGTGGAGATGGGGGTGGAGAGCCTGCAAGAGAGTAGGGGACGGATGCAAGATGGTCGATGAGAGCACGTCTTGTAGAGCTGCAGTCATAGTTGATAGTGGCTTAGACTCAGCTGGCAGAGCGAGATCGACAGCTTGCAGAGGTGAGGGCTGAGAGAGATCATCAGCTTACGGAGCTAAGAGAAGAGCGCGATCGATAGCTAGTTGAGCTGAGAGCAGAGCGCGATCATCAGGTCACGACGATGAGAGCGGAGCGAGACACCCTCCAGCAGGAGGTTTTGCATCAGAACAACAGGGCAGCCTACTATGTTGCAACATATAGCGTGGCAGTTCTACTAGCATAGCAGGTGATCCCCTATTCACAGTATATGGCACATTCAGAGGGAGCTGGAGCACCTCGACAAGATCCTGGTCATCAGGCTCCTCCTTGTCCACAAGGCGATGAGGGAGAGGCCGAGAGATAGATATTATTTTTTTGTGACTCGGATATTTTTTTTTGTAGACACACCCACTTTTTTGTAGCCTATACAATTCTTGCTCTGATGGGAGTTTGTATATGTCATTCGACATCATTTTGTACTCTGAAATGATATATATATATATATATATATATATATATATATATATATATATATATATATATATATATATATATATATATATATATATACGAGATCCAATTTGACTTCATCGTACTTGTGCTGATTTGTTTATGAGATGTCTTTTCTATATGCTTTATTATATATGTATGCATTTCTTTTCAATATGAATGTATGTAATGCAAATGATTATGAATGTCTATTTTTGTTTTTTTTCATATGCAAATAAATGAATGAGTATGAGTAATGGGTAATGCAGTATTTTCATTTTTCTATGCAATAAGATGAATGCAGATGAGTGAATAATGAAATGTATGAATCTATATTAAAATGTTTATGTATGCAGTTAACATTTCAAAATGCAAATACTCGATCAGAGAAATGATGATAAAGATACCACTTAGCGTAAGAAATGATGATGCTTTCAGCTCTCATAAACTTAAGAGATCATTTTTATCACACTGAAATCACTCTAAATTCACAAAAAAATTGTAGAATGATATGCAAAATGGTATGCAAAATGCAACCTAAACTTAGTCACTGGATTTAAAATGCTTAAGATTCATCACCGAGCATAACGAACACAATAGGTAGATTATAGTTCCTTTCTTTTTCAATGTGCAATATTTATTATCTTGTCCGCAATGACCCTTTTTTCGTTCATATCCTTGGACAGATTTCACAGGGACCTGAATTGCATCATAAATAAATTCTCTCAAAACAAACAAAGAAATGATATGGACCTCCCTGTAGCATACAAATAAGCGGAGTCAAGGTATGTGAGGCAATTTCACCTTGTTGTGAAGGCTCTTATCATAGACACCCAACTAATTTAGATGTTTCCAGATCATTGGGATCATTCCTACAAGCATAAAACAAAGAAAATATTATGCCCCCAATCCTTGCTCCTCTTAGTCACAATAGACTTCCTCGAGTTACTCAGAGGGATAATAATCGAAAACCAATATAAAAGACAACATACAAATAAAATTTTCATTCATAGCTCAAACTGTTTTGTGATTGTTTTCCGTTATGTTGTTTTGCTTGTTTACTCAGTGATAAAACTCTGTGGTAGTTAGGAGATAGGTGATTGACTTAGAGTGGACGACCAAGTTTCACTGACGGAAAGATGACTTGGTGGACATTTCTTAGGACATGTGAATTGCTCTGTCGAGTAACCTAAGACTAGGACGCTGATTAGTTTCAAGTCATGAGGGTTCCAATGAACCAACATGTCACGAAAGTGACTGAAAAATATGTACAAGCGAAAGCAAAGATGCATGAAAATGGGAAATGCCAACGTTACGTTGATAGATGGAGCACTTGAGTACAAGAGGCGCCTGTTTGCCAGCTTTTCACCTACTTGGCAGAGATTCATTTTTTTTTTACCAAGGTGCCTATTTACCAGGTTTTCACCAGGGCATTTTCTCTCTTTATATATATTTTTTCTTTTTCTTTTTCTGATTTTTTTTTTGTATTTTTTTTTTTGTATTTTTTTTTTCAATTTTTTTGATTTTTCAGGACTTTTGCCAGCTGTACATGTTGGTGGCACAGAGAATGCTAAGTGAAGAATTTATTCAAGTGGATGGTGTTAATTGGTTCACGGAGCTATTTTCCTTATGAATTTGAGAGCTGATAGGCACCAGAGCCGAATACTGCAGTAACGATGTAGGGACCCAACCAATTGGGTTAAAACTTCCCTTTGTTGTCTCGAAACTGCTGATTTTTAGGATTTTCTCTCAGAACTAGGTCACCAACCTGAAATTCTCTTTATCTAACTTCCTTGTTATATCCTCTGGACATTCTCTTTGGATATACTCTGAGATGATCAAACACCACTTGCCGATGCTCATCCAACAACTTGAGTTCTTGTAATCTAGATATTCTATGATCTTCATCCGTAACAAGACCTTGCAAAGAAACTCTTAGAGATGGTATTTCTACTTCAATAGGTAATACTATTTCGGACCCATACACCAAAGAGAAAGGTGTAGCCCCAGTAGGTGTTATGATACTTGTTCTGTAAGCCCATAGTGCAGGATTGAGCTGCAGATGCCAATCCTTCCCAGATTTGTTCACCGTTCTATGCAAGATAGTCAGTAGGTTTTTGTTAGATGCTGCAACTTGTCCATTACCTTGAGGGTAATATACTGATGACTAGTGTTGTTTTATTTTGAATTTCTCACAAAGCTTGTCTAGATCTTTATTCTTAAACTGTCCTCCATTATCAGTCACGATGGACGAAGGTATCCCATACTTGCAGATGATATGGTTTAGGATGAACAAGGCAACTTGTTTACCGGTTGCTTTGATGAGCGGAACCGCCTCTACCCACTTGGTGAAATACTCAGTGGCAGTTATGATAAATTTATGTCTATTGGATGAAGAAGGATATATCTGACCAATGAGATCAAAGGCCCATTGCTGAAAAGGCCAGTGTGTAATAAATGGTATAAGGTCCCTTGCCGGGGCATGTATGAGATTTCCATGAAGCTGACATTTCTCACAAGTCTTAGCAAATTTGATGGCATCTTTTTCCATGTCTGGCCAGTAGTAGCCAGCCCGTAGTAGTTTAAGAGCTAAAGCAAGACCATTCTAATGAGATCCACAAATACCTTTATGAATTTCTGATAACGCACATTTAGATTCTTTAGTTTCTAGACATCTAAGCAATGTACCGTCCAAACCTCATCTAAATAAATCGTTAGCTATGATAACATACTGTGAAGCATTTTGAGTTAGGTTTCTTTTCTCATTTCAGGTAAGATTTGTAGGGATAATTTGGTCACATAGATAAGAGTAGATGTGGTTGTATTGGGATGAGTCATGTCCAATAATAGAACAAACTATTTGGGTCTCAGGAGAATCATAGGTGGGGTAATATAACTCTTCCACCAGGAAATCGAAGCGAAAATTGGACTCTTGTAACTAAGGTATAGATGCCAAGGTGGCCATAGTATCTGCTACTCTATTTGCTGATCTAGGAATTTGTTGGAATGATACAAAAACAAAATACTTCTTAAGATCATCAACCATCCTCTTGTAAGGCATCAATTTATTATCTCGAGTCTGATATGTATTGTTGATTTGATTAACTACTAGCCGAGAATCTCCATAGATATACCATTCTGCAACCTTCCATTCAATAGCTAGTTTTATCCCATTCACTAAAGCTTCATATTCTGCAATGTTGTTCGTGCAAGGGAATATAATCTTATAAGACTTTGGGATTGAATACTTCTGAGGAGTAATGAATAATATGCCAACACCTAAACCATTTTGAGTAAAGGACCCATCAAAGAACATTTTCCAAGGTTGTTGAGTAAGGTGCATTATAGATTCATCTAGAAACTCTATGTGTAGTGGTTGAGAGTCTTCAAGCGGAGCTTCAACAAGTTGAACAGAAATTACCTATTCTTTTATGGCTTTGCTTTCCACATATTCAATGTCAAACTCTGTAAGGATCACGACCCATTTCACCAATCTTCCTATAAGTGTTGCCTTATTGAGAAGATACTTGAGTGGATCAATTTTGGCCACCAACTTGACTGAATGTTCTAGCATGTAGTGTCTCAATTTTTGTGATGCAAAGACTAACACCAAGCATGATTTTTCTATTATAGTGTAGTTCATTTCATAAGACACCAATGTCTTGCTGATGTAATAAATAGCTCGTTCCTTTTTATTGTCATCCTGTTGTGCCATAAGTGTCCCCAGTGATGAATCAATTGCTGATATATATAAGCTTAGTGGTTTACCCTGAATCAGTGGCATCAATATTGGTGGATTTGATAGGTACTCTTTTATCTGCTGAAGATGTTGTTCATACTACTGATCCCAGTTGTAAATTACTCCTTTTCTCAATACCTTTGTGAAAGGTTGGGCTTTGTTTGCTAGCTGGGAAATGAATCATCTAATGGATTGGAGACATCCCTGTAGACTTCTCATTTGATTGATGTTCTTCAGAGGCGGCATTTCCATTATGGCTTGGACCTTCTCAGGATCAACCTCGATTCCCTTCTTTGAAATGATATAGCCAAGTAGTTTACCATATGTCACTTCGAATGCACACTTCTTTGGATTTAACTGGAGTTTGAACTTTTCCATTCTGTCTAGTATAGGACCTAACTCTTGAATATGTGTTGATCTCTTCATAGTCTTCACTAAGGTGTCATCAACATAATCTTCCATATTCTTATGCATCATGTCATGAAAAATAGTTGTAACTGCTCTCTGATAGGTCACTCCTGCATTCTTTAGCCCAAATGGCATGACATTCCAGCAAAAGGTTCCCCATGCACAGGTGAATGCTGTCTTTTCTTGATCTCTGGGAGCTATTTTGATTTTATTGTATTCGGAGAATCCATCCATTAGTGAGTACATCTCATACCCAGTAGTCATGTTGACTATCATATCAATATTTGGTAATGGAAAGTCATCCTTCTAACAAGCTTTGTTAAGATATCTGAAGTTAGTGCCAACTTTGATAGACTTGTCTGCCTTTGACACAGGTACTATGTTTGAAATCCATTCAGCATAATCTATAGCTCTAATGTATCCAACTTTTAGTAGTTTTTCTAGCTCAGCCTTGACCAACAGTGCCACATGTGGGTGCATCTTACGGAGTTTTTGCTTAACTGGTTTTACTCCTGGTGTAATTGAAAGATGGTGCATAATGAGATCAGGATCCAAGCCTAACATATCAGAATATGTCCATGCAAAGTTTATTTTCTTTTTTGAGAATAGATGAGTGAACTCCTTTAATTCTTCTGATGATAGTGATTGAGCTACATGAATGATGTGTGGTGTCTCTTGACTCCCAATGTTCACTGGTTGAGTTGGCTCGATCAATATGGAGGACCTTTCCTAGAAATGACTTGGTAGTATATCAAGTATTTCACATTCAGGCACCTGATAGAGGTTTTCACCTTTAGGTACGTCCTTTATTTTCTCTTTTTTAGATATTCTGACACCACCACAATGTGGTTTTCACCATCAAATCTTTTATTTTTTATTTTCTTGTTTTTGCAACTAAGATACTTGATATCCGCTTCAGTCATGTTTTCACTCTATTTGCTGGTGGAAGAGTACATGGGTTCGATTGCATTGAGATAATAGGCTAATGTATAGTCATTGGCAAAAGTAGGTATATTCATGGGTTGGTTTTGTAAAGTACAGTCAATCAATTCAGGATGCACTAAGGATAAATCTTAGATAGGTTCAAGAGCATTCATGGTATTGTCATCACAACGATGAATCAAAAAGTCAAGTTCCAGAAGGATACCTTGCGTAAGCGTCTCAAGACCAGGAAGAGTCAAAACATGATTATTAAAGTTCACGTTAATATTTAATTGATCTAATCCTATAGACATACTTGTAACATCATTCACTACGCCAGATTGGACATCATATTGTGGTTTGACATCAATAAGATTAGTAGACAAATTTTCATTGTCTGTATCAGATGATTCAAAATTTGAGGCTGAGTAGATATTTCTTGAATAAGACTGTCATCAGAGTCATCAAGTGAAGTTTTCGAGTCTTCTTCAAGTGATTTAATAAGTGTATGTATGGTATCAACACCAACATCTTTAATGCTGCAAGTTCCTTCATGTTGTGGTTCATTTGTCATTTGTATCTGACACAACTGTTGACATGATTCTATTGTTTCTATGATTTGCTACCATCTACTCCATTCAGCTTCTTCTGGACTGATAACTAGTTCTTGTTCTGTAGCTTCCAACTCTTCTTATGTAGTGCTATACCTGATTTGTTCTATTTTAGCATAGGGGTACATAGATGAGAAGCTTTCTGGTATTCTTCCTTCTTTCAGTCCTTGTTCATAATTTGCTTGTCTCCTTTGTCTAATTTCCTTTATTTCTTTCTCTAGTTTTATGTGCATCAGCTCTTGAGTATCATCTATGACACCACTAGACTCTTCTGAAGTTTCTGTAGTGGATGTGTCTGAGAGGTGGTCAAGACCCCATTCATACTCATTTGAGTTAGTCTCTGAATCATCTACTTGTTGCCTGCCAGTATATGTGACTGGAACTTTTAGTGGTGCAAACAATTCTCTGATTCTTACTACTTCATCTCTTATATCCTCAGGGACCTCAACTTCCTATATTATTGTAGCTGATACCATCGAAGCTTGAGCACTAACTATTTCTTCTTTCTTGATTGCTGATTCCTCTTTCTCTTTTCTACACTCTGCTTTTGTTTATTGATTGTCTGCTTCATGTAATGTTGAAGGCGATATCCTTTTCTGCCACTTAGACTTAGAAACATGTTTTTGGTCTAATGTCCTTTTTGGATTGTATCCCAGTCTAGCCTTATCATTTGTAGATTTTGTTTGCAGCTGAATTGGTTCAGTAATACCTTCCTTTTGTTTGCTCGGAGGACCAATACCTAAATACCCCATGCATTGAATCATCTTGTAGCCAGGATCATATTGGTTTGAGGATATCTCACAATGTCATACCTCCTCATTTTGACTATCTTCCTTAAAGAGTCAGTTAAGAACAACATCCTCTTCTATTTCATCCGCCAGGGAGGTAGAAAACTATACAAAGAGACCATCATATATGGTATTCGGAGCTGAAGTTTGTGTTCTCATAGCCTTTGATGGCTTGTCCAACTATTTTGGTGATGGAGGGAGAGAAACTAATGAAAGTACCAGTTCTATCTTGTAGCCATCCATGCCGGTATTTGTAATCTTCAATCTCTTTTCTAAGTCTTTCATCAGCGCTTCTGGATCTTCATTTAGAGAGGCTGCCCTATTATGAGGCACAAAATTATCTGCACCTTTTGTCAATGCATTACATACGATATTTGTATCAACAACAATACTGACTTCAGCTCCGTTAAAAGGAAACTTTAAGCATTGATGGTATGTTGACGGTACTGCCTTCATTTCATGAATCCACGACCTGCCCAGTAATATATTATATGACAAAGGAATATCAAGTACTTGGAAAAGGAAATTTCTTTCTACTGGTCCCACTCTGATAGGTAATGATACCAGACCTTTAGAAGTCCTTTCTTCCTCCTCATAGGCTTTTATTGTTATTTTGTTGCCAAGATCAATGACATTTTTAGAGAATCCTAGTTGTGTAAGTAGACTGTAAGTACAAATATTCAACCCCGTGCCTCCATCTATCAAAACACGTTTGACTCTGTGTTTATGGATCATGGATTCAATATGCAATGGCTGGTTATGTGGATGATTTAGCGAGTTGTCATCTTCTCTAGAGAAGGTCAGATAGTGAGGTGAAGTGAGATGACCCACCATAGACTGAAACCGATCAATGTCTAAATCTTTTGGAACGTTGGTAGTGAGCAATGCTTTGTCTAGGATCTCTTTGTGAGCAGATGAGAGTTTTAGCAATTCAAAGATTGAGATTTGAGCATTTGTCCTTTTCAACTATTCAACGACACTATATCCAGAAGACGACGATGAAGTTAACCTGTTAAATTTGTCCAAGGTTGATTATTTTTGTTTGTTTGGCAAGGCTGGTGGGTTTGATGTTTCTTGAGCCGGGTTGGAAGAAATAGCTCCTTGGAGAATGAATTTCTTTTGAGATCGGGTCAGAGCTCTTTCATATCATGATTCATTTGGTTTATCTTGGACTATAATCACATTGCAATATTCCGAGTGGGAAGGCTCAATCATGTTGATAACATTGTCATGACTGGTATAAGTATAATTTACCTTGGCACCTCCTTTGGTCTTTGAAGAATCGACTTGTTTGTAAACATACAAAGGGTCCTTAAATGCTTTATGATCTGCATTGGTCAGATGATTCCCAACAACAACTTTACCAGCGTCTATGAGATCTTGAATCTCATGTTTTAGCTTCATGCAATTGTTTATGTTATGACCTTTATTCTCATGGAAGTCAGTATTCATTTTCTCTCCACCATCTTGGTTTAAATTCTGGATCATATGGTCTGGAGTTATCTGGTAGCGTTATCAAGTTGTTTCCCAACAGAGTTTTGAAAGTGGATTCATATGATTCTTCGAGAGAAGTAAAATCATGCTTAGGTTTAGAAAGCCAAGGCTTTTCTTTGAACCATTCTTTTGTTTTCTTTGGTGGATTTTCTGCTGCAGCCTTAGCAGCTTTAAGTGCTTGTGTACCACTAGCCAAGTTGAATATCATGGGTTTTGAGTTAACTTTAACAGTGTCTACTACTCCATCATTAACAACATTCTTGTTGTTGTCTTTACCAAATTTCCAATACTTGTTCTTCTCTTTAGAGCTAGATCCTAGTTGTGTTTCTTTCCAAGGCGTGATATCCCCCTTCTTTATGAGCACATCTTCCATTCAAATGGCATTATCTACCATTTTGTTAAATGATGGGTGTACTTGCATTTGTATGCTAAATTTCAGTTCGGGGACCAAGTTATTGACAAATATATCCATTTTCTTAGAGTCTGGGATAGGTCGTGGATACCTAGAGAACATCTTTCTCCAGCGTTGGAGTAAAGTAAGAAGAGGTTCCCCTATTTTCTGTTTAGTATTGCAAAGATCGATCATAGTCACAAGATGTTGAATGTTGTATGAGTATTGTTGTAAAAATAGCTGGATTAGTTCTTTAAATGTTTTTATTTCCTTGGGTAGACTTGAGAACCATTCCATTGCTTGACCCCCTAAACTCCTTGGGAAAAGGTGCATGAGGTACATTTGATTGTGCATGAACTCCATACAGGCATCACAAAACTCTCTGACATGATCTTGAGGATCTGAGGTACCATCATATTTGTCAAATTTTGGGATCTCCACACGTGAAGGAAATGGAGGCATGTATAGATTCTTGTCAAATGGAAAGGGACATATTGTTTCCAGAGAATATTATTTTGGGGTCTTGTCCTTATTTTTCAGTTCTATGACCACCATTCATAAGGCTTGTAATTGTTTGTGTACCATGAGTTTAGGTGATTCTTCCTTTTTAGTAATGAGTGTCTGAACATCATATCCAGTAGGAAGTTTGGCACCTTGTTTTGCTAGTTCTAAGAAATAGTCTTCCTTCTCTCGGGTCATGATAGCTTTCATCATTTTTCTAAAGTCTTTGTCCTTTTGACACTCACAAATTTCTTTTTCTGGAGGTTCAATATCTTCTTCAACTTTACTTGATGAGGAATCAGTATCAGTCTCATGAATATTAAGGTTGCCTTTGTCATTGTATTCTGTCTCATGTATAGTGGGAGATTTAGGCTCATAAAAAATTGGTCTGCCTGATGATGATGGTATGTCAGTGAATGGATCCTTCATGTAGAATGGATTATCTTGATATTTGAAGGGTTGTTCTTTGCCTTTGGCTTCTTTCTTATGAGAACTCCTGGTTTGTGTAGGCATTTTTATGGATTAGTGTGACCTAAAGTTCGTTTGTGATGCAGAGGTCAAGATCAATTTCAGAGCTAGTTGTTCTGTTAAAGTATTGTTTGAGAGAAACAACTGAGATTCAGTCTGGTTTCAGGAAAGATCCATCCTATATAAGATGTCTATCTAAGTTGATTCTAAGAGTAGTGTAAGATTCGGTTTGGTTTCAGGAACTATCTATCCTGTGTAAGACGTTATCTAAGTGACTTAAATTTGATAGGTAGTTGATTGAACTAGTTGAAAGATGATCGACCAAACCATGCAATGCAAATGGCAGAGGTACACTGTCTTGATTTGTTTATGCTCAGGAAAATGATAACCAGTATTATGTTCGTTGTAGACTATTTTTAGGCAAGTTTGACTGTTCTGTTCTGACAAAACTAGAGACTCGTACGACAAGATTTTCTGAGTCGGATGACAATTTAGCAGCTACAGGATGACAAAAGTTCTATTTTGTATGAGTTGCTACCTCGTACTGTACGACAAATGGGTATAAGTAGGATGACAAAAGACTTAGGGCCATTCTGTTTCGTATGACACAGGATACAGAGCCAGACGACAGATGAAAATGACTCGTATGATACAGGATTTGGCATAGGATGACAAATTAGAAGACTCGTACGACACAGAATGTGATGCAGGATGATGAATAAACAGTTTCATACAGCTGTTCACTGGGCAGAGACTAAAATTCTGAGTTTTTTTGATTGCTAAGTATGACAACTAAGTATGACCAATTCTGAGATGGACTGATTTTTGACCAGGATATACTAGTTTTGGACAGAATTTTGACTTAGGATGGACAAGTTTCTGACATGGATAGAGTTTCAACATAGGATGGACTAGTTTTGACATGGATAGAATTTTGACTTAGGATGGACTAGTTTCTGACACAAACATAGTTTCAACTTAGGATGGACTAGTTCTAACACGGATAGAGTTTCGACTTAGGATGGACTAGTTTTGAAACAGACAGAGTTTCGACTCAGGATAGACTAGTTCTGACACAGACATAGTTTCTGATCACTGAGTTGTTTCTTGTCTTCTCCAATTTTGGTATTCCAATTTTTTATTGCTTCAGGGATGAAAACACAGAAAACACGTAGTATAAATAGTGACTCCAATCACAACATGCAACCCTAAGGAATTTGGTGAGGAAAGAAAACCTTTGCTTGTAGACTCAGGTACACACCCAATAGCTAATCATAATACGACCACTGAGTCTCATGTAATGGATTCTCAATGCCGTATTATCCGACTCCAAATGCTAATGGGGGCACGAAATGACAAGTATCTTGGGAGAGTTACTATCTCTCTTGCACAAAGATTATCCCCCTTTTGGAGATGAACCAGGTAGCTTCTAATTTTCAATTGGAACTAGTAAGGGATCCGTTTGAGATGTCGAGGTATAAAATCAATTAAGAGGTCTCCCAACCTTGAAAACCAAGGTTTAATATACCAAAGGTACAAAGGAGAGCTATTCCCAAGCACTGCCATTGACTTGATTTTCATCAAATCATGTTTATTTTATAGTGGGTTGGAGTACTTGGCATTTAGCCATTCCCACTTAGGTCATTCCCCTCACACTGGCCGTAACAACTTTAAGAGTTTTTCAACCCCTCGGGAGGGCAGGCCAGCTAAAGATGTACAAATCTCAAACAAAGAAAAAGCCTCGAGGGTTTGGATTTTTGATTGTCTAGAAAAAGATAAGAGCATACTCTCCTACCTCTCAAAATCTTCTAAAAACACGAAAGACAGATTTGTTCTTTAACCAAATAGCAAGTTAGGTGCCTAAAAATGAAATTAAAGAATACACGATGTTTAGTCATTTCTCCTCAGGCAACCTACAAAGACAACGAATCAATAGTCATATTGTCTTTGTGCAACAAGCATATTCTTCGACAAGCATTTTGCAAAAACTGATTAGGCTGTGAAATTTTTTGAGATAAATAGATAAACAGTCAGGGTCAGTCGTCAGAATAATCAATAAAAATCATGAAATTTGCCTTTTTAAAATTTTTTTACTAGAAAATCCACAGTCGTACGATAGTATAAAAAATCGTACGATACAAGATTCTAGCTCGTACGAGATAGGATTCCAGTTCGTACGATACCTTTAGTTTGTCGTTTCAGTCTATGGGAAATGTCGTATGAGATGTATGGACAAAAATTCAAAAAATCTGAAATCTGGAAAATAACAAAAAAATAAGCAGTCAGTCTTGGAGGCTGAAAAATGTAGTCTTCCGCCCCATGGGTGGCACCAAAGATGTGTGTGTGAAAAAGTGGTCTGTAGCTGCAAGCACAACACTTAAATTAAGTCATTATATGCATGGTTAGTAATCAATAATAAATAAGTAAAAAACCATAACAAAGTGACTAGTTGCCTTCTAAAAGATGCGAGTATAAGATTGCTCTCAGATTTTTTATAAGCAATACCAGTGACTAGGCTACACCAAGACGAAGGATTTAATCTATATGATATTAGCTATATGGATGCAAAAATGGATTAATAATACAAGCAATAATGGATGAAAATAATCTAAAAAGCACAATGATCTTCAATGACTCCAGAGCGAAATTAGCATGATAATAATCTCCAAGCGTGTTCTCAAACATCTCTGGGGTGAATTGGAATGAGAGCTGAGGACTAAATTTATAAAGAATTACAAGAGAAAAGCTCAAAAAAAGCTCAATTTAGGATTAATTGAAAATAATTGAGAAATCAGGTTTAGTTAACCTTGAGATAGATTTCAATTATAGCTTAATTGAAATGCGTTCAAATTAGAAATTCAAGTTGCATTGGAAATAATATTAAATTAATTCCAAGCACTTGTGATAAAAATAGATAATTCCATGCATATATTTGATTTATTCAAGAAAAGAGTCTTTTCAATGCAACTGAACTTCTTTTTCTGAAAAACTTTGAGTTCCAATTTTAGAAAATAATTCAATAATTCAATTAAATTGCTTTTCTGATTTCAAGTTCTAAATTTAGAAAAAGAAATAATATCTCAAGTTTGATTTCTCTCTCAATTCAATTCTTTTTGTTTATTTTTAATTCAACTCTTGCTTTCTAATTAATTCTGTTTGCATGATTAAATGGCAAATTAATTAATTAATTAAATATGCAAGGATATTTAATAAATTAAAATAGGACAATTGATCAAAATGATATTCTTGGAAATGATTCAATTAATGAAATGAATAATAAATTAATATTGAGTAATTGATTTGCCATGTGATATTTGATGATTAACGAATTAATAATATGCTCAAGGTTGAATTAATTGCCTTTGGTTAGGACCTTGGTGATGTTGTCGAGATTAGGGGCCCATGGTTTAGATGGCCATTTTTAGGGTATTACATTATGTACCCACAAAATTTATATCAAAGAGGATTGTAAACCAATTAGACAGCCTCAGAGAAGGATTAATCCTACTTTAGGGGAAATAGTTAAAGAGGAACTGCAAAAATTGCTTCATGCAGGATTCATCTACCCTATTTCAGATAGTCAATGGGTTTCTCCTCTAGTTATAGTTCCTAAGAAAGGAGGAAAATGGAGAGTTTGTGTGGACTATAGGTTGCTCAACATTGCTACTAAAAAGAATCATTTCCCACTGCCATTTATAGATCAAGTGTTAGATTCTCTAGCAGGTAAGCGGTACTTTTCATTTTTGGATGAATTTAGTGGTTATAACCAGATCAAAATAGCTCCAGAAGATCAAGAGAAGACCACCTTTACCTGCCCTTGAGGCACATATGCCTATTCAGTCCTTCCTTTTGGTTTATGTAATGCTCTTGCAACCTTTCAAAGGGAAGTTCTTAGTATATTTTCAGACATATCCCATGATTGTATGGAAATTTACATGGAGGACTTTACTACACATGGAATTACATTTAAGGAGGCATTACAAAATCTGAAAAAAGTATTGCAGCGATGTGAAGATCACAATCTATCTCTCAATAGTGAAAAATATTTTATGATGATGCAGGAAGGAATAGTGTCGAGGCATCGAATCTGTCAAACATGTATTCAAGTAGATCCAACTAAAATTGAGGTAATACTTAATCTTCCTGCCCCTATTAAACAAAAGGATGTGAGAAGTTTTCTAGGCCATGTAGGGTACTATAGGAGATTTATCAAGAACTTTAGTCAAATAGCAGGGCCATTATATTCTTTATTGACAAAGGATGTTGAGTTTGAATGGACAGTTAAATGTGAAGATGCATTTTCTAAACTAAAAGAAGTCTTAACTCAAGCCCCTGTACTTAAAGGACCTAATTGGTGAGTTCCTGTTCAAATTCATATTGATGCATCTGATTTTGCAATAGGAGCTTTTTTGGGGCAGAAGCAAGGAATTTTTGAAAATGCAATTTATTACATTAGTAAAAATTTGCAAGGACCAAAACTGAATTATACTGTTACTAAAAAAGAGATGTTAGCTGTCATCTATGCCCTTAATAAGTTTAGGCGCTATATAACAGGATATCAAATATTTGTGCATACTGATCATGCAACAATCAGGTACCTCATAAATAAAAGCTCCATTACAGGTAGATTAGCAAGATGGTTGTTACTAATGCAAGAATTTTATATTACTATCATTGATAAGCCTGGAAAAGCAAATGTGGTGGTAGATTTTTTGTCAAGGACTCAAACACCAGACAACAGTGAGGTCATTATTGATGTATTTCTAGATGAGCATCTACTTTCTATTATTTCCAATAGTCCATGGTATGCTGACATAGCCAACTACCTTGCAGCTAACAAGATACCACCACATTTCTCACCCAAAGAAAAGAGACTGTTGGTAGAAAAAAGTTTTAACTTCTCTTGGATTTCAGATTGCTTATTTTACACAGGTCCAGATCAGGTTATGAGGAACTATGTAAGGGAAGATGAGACATATGACATACTTCATACCTGTCATGATGAACCTTATGGAGGTCATTTTGCAGCCAAAAGAATAGCTTTTAAGATATTAACTACATGGTACTATTGGCCAACCTTGCACAAGGATACAACTCAATACACCAGGAAATGTGACAGGTGTCAAAGAATGGGTAGACCAACTAGGTCTGATGAAATGCCTCTACACCCTCAAGTGGTTGTTAAGCCATTTGACAAATGGGGATTAGACTTTGTTGGGCCAATTGATCCACCATCCAATGGTCGCTCCTATATTCTTGTTTGTACTAATTATGTTACTAAATGGGTAGAGGTCAAAGCCTTCAAGCATGCCCGAGATAATAAGGTGGCTGAGTTCTTATATGAAGAAATTTTCACTCGGTATGGAGTTCCTAGAGAAATAGTAACAAATCAAGGAGCATAATTTACTTCTACTCCGATCACAGCCCTGGTTAATGAATACAATGTCAGGCACAGGAAATCCACTCCTTATCATCCACATGCTAATGGACAAGCAGAGGTTACTAATAGGGAGCTTGAATCAATATTAACAAAAATAGTAGCCCTTAACAAAAAAGATTGGTGTAGCAGACTCTTTAGGTTGTATGGTCTTATAGAACCACCTGGAAAACTACAACAAGGTTTACACCATTTCAAATTGTGTATGGAACAAAAGCAATGATGCCTATTGAGTTTGAACATAAAACTTTGAGAACAACTATTTCCTTAGATATGACACTTTCTGCAGCACAAGAAGAAAGGATCCTGCAGCTTAATGCTTTGGATGAAATACGAAAATCTACCCTGCAACAAACTGAATCTGTTCAGAATCATGGCATGAGATGGCATGATCTCTATATCAGGGATAAATCATTCAAGCCAGGTGATTGGGCTCTTCTCTACGATTCCAAGTACAAAGATAACTTAGGCAAATTGCAGACCAGATGGTTAGGCCCTTATGAGATAGTTGAGACATTTTCCAATGGTGCTGTTAGATTATCTACCATAGATCCTAATAAGTTTAAATTTTTAGTCAACGATCATTGGCTATGCCTATACCATAAAGCTCTGAGAAAAGATGACTTCCTACGACCGTTTTCCACTGCCTAGCATACCGAGATTCCTCCAGCCACTGACGACGGCTTGGCTGTCACCACTCCATCTTAATATCCTTCCCGCATGATCATAATAAATACTTCCGCATCTCGAGGAAGCACTTTTCTGCATAATAAATATCTCATTCTGTATTCACTCATTTCTTTCCTTTCACTTCACCCATTATTGCATCAATTTCCATGCATGATGACATCATATCTTCCAACTGCAGTCATTCTCGCGTGATATCAGGTACGCTCGTGTGTTATTATTTTTGCTTCATGTGTATAATCAAACCATATTACTTCTCATAATGATATTTTGCATATGGTCATTTATATTAATTCTCCTCAGCATGTGTGGACACCTGCCAAGCCTTAGGTGGGGGGGGGAAGTACACTGCTAATCATTCTGCCAGATAATTGTGATGTGATCTCAAATTGCGTTGTATTTTTCAAAATTTCTAGTTTGAGGTAATATCTTTTGTTCTGCTTGTCTGTCTGTTTGGAGTTATTTTTAAGATTGTAGCTAGATTCTGACCAAGGAAAGGCACATTGAGTACATTACAGTGCAGAACTTAGTGTAGTGTCTGAGCAAATTTACGCTATTATAAAATTGAAAGTGTTATCACTGCGATGGGTGGTCCGCCTGTTCGACATGAGCCGATAGTCCATGAAGTTCTCTTTCAGGACCAAGATTGTGAACCAGTATTTAGGAAGAGTGGATGGCTAGATTATTTCTTAAAGTTGACAGAGCTTAATGAAGAAATTGCGAGGGAATTTACCCACACACTGTCAAATGGAGAAGCTCAAGTAAGAGGTTTAAGAGTAGCGGCTACAGAGGAAAGGATAGCATAGGTAATTGGGCTACCAACAGATGGGGAGAAGTACTTAGAGTCCAAGGATGCACGCAGTGCAAGGGCAAAATTTACATGTCCAGGAGACCCCCCATTAGTAGTAGATAGGCAAGGAGCTAGGTGAGAATCCCTTCCGTCTGAATGGAGAGTAGTGGCATTGTATGTCTTAAAATATTTAACCTGTGAAGGAAGGTTTTCATGTCTGCATTCTCATCACTTTAAGCTCCTAAGTCATTTGCGCCACTGAAGAAGGATGAACATTCCAAGATTATTGTACAACCTTCTTTCTATAAGTACAACAGAGACTCAAAAAGGTAGGCCTCACTCTGTTTCTCACCATTGTCTAATTAAGCTTTTAGTTGAAAAATCCTTGAGAGATGTTTCTCCGATGCTCTGGAATGAATTTGTTGAAACCAAAATGTTTAGGGTAGAGCACATAGTTATAGAGGAACCACTTACATCTCAGGAAAAGGAAAACCTTGTAGAACCTAGTTCCCCTCTTGAACCCTCATCCTCGTTGAAATCCTCAGAACAAAATCTTCTTGCAGTAGAGGAACCCTTACAAAAAGAAGCTGAAATAGGGGTTCCTCCTCAAGGTTCAAGAAACACTAGGGCTGCCACATGAAAGGAAAAGGGCAAAGAAAAACAAGTTGACATAGAGCATAAGGACAAGAAAAGTAAATATGAGAATGTACCCCTTCCCGCGGCCAAGAAGAGAAGAATTGTAAAACCAGTTCCTACAAAAACTGTTAAGGTAGTTGAAGAGGTGGCTATAAGAAGTAGCCCCGCAACCAGAAAAGGGAAAGTTCAAAGAAGTAGTGGTAGGCTCCGTAAAAAGCATAAAAGCCAAGACCAATCAACCGAGCCAAAAATTACCATCTTGATTGACTCCCCAGAACGAGATCAATACAGTCCACTTCAACATGTTATCCCTCCTTCTCCATCTAATGAACCTCAAATGGAACATGAAGAGGAGGAAGAACTACAAAATATGGGGGAAGAACAAGAACCGCAGCTTCAAAAAGAAGAGGAGCTTCCGAATATAGAGCAGCCACAGGAAGAAGTAGATTTTGAGAGACTAAACAATTTAGCATCTGTTGTAGAGAAGGTTATTGAATCAGGGAGTAAAGTAGAAATGAAGAAACCCAGGGCACCTACTCATAGACCACCTACCTCTCTTACTAGTCATGCAGTGGGACTTGCTCTTTATGAGGATTGGGAACTAGAGAAAGTAAAAATGCATATGATAATCGATTGGTAGAAGAAGGTTATTAAGCAGAATGACGAGGAAATAGCCCAGCTTAAAGCTAAGGTGGAAACAATAGCCACCATGGTTCCATAATTGATGCAATGCCGAGCTCCTCCTCATGTCTACTCTCTATATTTAAAAGAACAACACATCAGTTTCCAAATGATGAGGATTGTTAGGGATTTAAGTCCCTCATTGCAAACACTAGAATAATTTTATAGTGCTTTTCAAACATCTCCTACAATAATAAAAAACTTACTCTATGAATTGTATGTCCATAACTATGTTGTCCCTGATGATGTTAATTGGAACCCTCTCCTTTACATTGGAGATATTCAGTTGAGGGTTCTTATGTCATGGATGCATAATGAAATATCAAGGGGAGAGCAGTTTCAAGTGCATCACAGGGAAGAACTTGAGCTTTCATTACCCTTAAGGGCTAAATCAAGAGAACCCATGCAATTTTACTTTGATTGGCAAAAGATTGTTTATGAACCAGACTATGCAAATGAAATCCTACCCCTGAGGGAAGCATTGTATAACGAATATGAACAAATGGCTCCAAGGGAAGGACATGAAGCAAAAGAACATATAGTCCAGCGTTGGGATAGCCTAATAGATGAATTAAAGAAATCTGAGCCACACTCTGTGCAAAATTACCATGCAACATTAAGCAGAGCACCCAAGTATATGCACTTGGAAACAATAAAGGGACGACATTGGCTTCCTCTCAATTTTCAGCCTCCAATCCTCCTATGGCCACTGATGGGCTACAGGGACAGTGACCCACCATACAGTGAAGCAACAGAACATACCAGGTGGAGGAGATTGGAGAAAATGAAAGGATTCTACTGGAGCTTAAAGAATGATGGTTCTGGGCAGGTTACTCCAAGCAATTTCCGAATTAATGCCAGAATCCAAAATTTTCCTATTGTTGGAGGATCAACAAGAAGTTAGGTTAGGGGGAGATGATGAGCCTAAACAATGGCTCCATTTTTATAGATTTATTACATAATACTCCTACTTAGGTCTTATGATTAGATGACATTTGGATTATAATGTTTTCCTAAGATGATACCTTTCAAGTGTTTTTGAAACTGGTTTAACCTATACCTAAGGATGTCATATAGTGGTTTTAAATGATCTGTCTATGCAAATATTAAAAGTTAATTATAAACATCGTTTATGTTATATCATGTTAGTATTAGTATATACACATGTTTTTGTGCGTGTTAATATCTTGATTTAGGGTCAGCAAAGGTGAGGAAAAGACAGATGGCGGTTCAAAAGATTATCAAGAATGTAACCGCAATGCAGACCCAGTCAAAGAAATGTAGTTATGATCAGGATCACTGGACCGGTTCTTTAGCATATTGATTTATGAAAACATTTATAACTATTCCTAGTGGATCTTAGATCTAGGAGGCAGTCATGCTATATTTTCTCAGTTGCAGGACAAATGTTGTTCTGCTGTCCCATGCTGACTTCTTCTTCTTCTTTTGTTAATAAATTTTGTTTACCTATTCCGTAGGGGTGTGGGCAGTTAGTTATAAGTTTTTTATAAGCTTTACTATAAATAAAAGGGATCTCTCTCCTCTCAGGGATAGCAGAGAAAAAGATAATATTTTGTAATACACAGTTTTTTGATGTTATGTATGTATTTTCTAGTAAAGATGAAATAAAGAGATCAAGTAATTTTGGATGATTAGATAAGTGTAATATGAAGTTCTGTAAATACTCACTCAAGGGGGCCCACTTGGTGAGTAATCCTTTGTATGTTTTAAACTAGTTTTCATACTTCTGTAATAATTGTTTCTGTAGTTGTCTGTTGCTGCAACTATAGGAAATAGTTCATGTCTGTTCCTATAGCCATGACAATAGAGTAGTTCCTGCTGCTCACCAGAACTTTGTCATTTAACAGTAATTGTTTAAAGCAATTTCCAGTTGTATGATTAAGTATTATTTTATTAGATATTTTGTGTGTTTACTTTAAGAAGAATTCCCTTTCCTGTAGTTATATAAAATGGTTGCAATATGAACTTGGTGCACATACAATGCTGGCCTATTTCAACTTTACGTCCCTGGTTGATAACTAAATGATCCTTTGCCACAAGAAAAGTTAGCTAATCAAGGATATTCAATCTTTGAATTGTGTTTTATCACCTACTTTCCATTCCAGTTGTGAGGACCAACAAGTCTATTTGCTTCTTTGGATCACATGGGAAGAGTGAAATCAGGCCCTTTGCCATTGTTGTAAAAGGGGGAGAGAAGCATTACCTGGTCTATGTGTTGACATCAATACTAAAGGGGGAGATTGTTGGCATTAAATCCAAAAGATCCAGTGGAGAGACTCGTAGAGATCAGATTGACAGAGATGGTGTTGTCCTAGGTTGGTAGAAGTATTGTTGCAAACATCATTGATGTCAACAATTGAGATGTAGTGGAGAGACTTGCAGAGATCAGATTGACAAAGATGGTGTTGTCCCAGGTTGGCAGAAGTATTGTTGCAAATACCATATAACACATCGTGTTAGTCACACTAGGAGAAAAGCATGAGGAATGCCAATAGGACATAAAATTGGACAAGAAAGACCTAGGTAATTAAGTTGGAAATGCTACTCTGGCTCAAAAAAAGTATGGTTGTTGTGTCAATAACACGTCGTGTTAGCTACACACATGTTATTGGCAGAGCGCATGACATGTAGGTTATCGCTATTGCATATTATGGTCAACTCTATGTGTTGAACAAAAGGATGTTATGAAAGTGCGACAAGAATGTCAATAATATTAGCATCAATCAAGAAGGAAGATTGAGAGGGGGGGTGAATCAGTCTTCACCGGATCTAGAAAATAAACTCCAAAACAAAAATGATAAACTGTAATAATAGACAGATAAGAAAATTAACAACACAACACACAACACCAAGATTTTTGACGTGGAAAACCCGGTTAAGGGAAAAACCATGATGGGAACCTACCCATGGTAAGATGATACTCTGCAGTAGTATGTGCAAATATTACAATGGGAAATGCACATGCATTTAGACACTCTTCCTAGAGAGCACTACTCAAAATATATTTGCCTGGAAGGCTACAACCCTCAGGGAAGTCTCACTGACTTACAATATGATTTAGATTGTAATCCGGAAGAAATGAACTGCAATGATAACATCTACAAATGCCTAGTGACAGTTCCAGTTAAGCACAATTATCTTCTCTACAACACCAGCCTCACCTCAACACTTCATTGAATGATAAATCTCTTGTTAACACATTCATCTCTCTCTGATAATGAAGACACAATACCGATACTCAAATTACATGAATATCTCACCTATATATATAAATCATCAACCTTGATAACAAGGTCCCTAAACCCCCAACCCTCATTTCACAATTACAAAATTACATTACATGATACAAAGATCAATCATTGGGCCAATATAATGATTTACATTGCATAGCATGGACCTAATTCAAATCCCCAAATGATCACATCCATCAAAAATCACGCCAAGATCAACCGCAACATGCTACACCACCAAAAATACCATATAACATGAAAGTCACCATGTGTTCATAAAAATCACCAAAAACTCGCACAATGATCAATGCGGATCACCAAAACAAATATGACATGACTACGAAACACCAACAAGCACATTAGAATCATCCAGAACAGTTGCAACAACGCCACTTTTCAAATCTTCATCTGTCAACATCTAGAAGCTTAAGAACACAACCAATCAGCAACTGCCACGAAGAAAGATAACTTGCAGAGCACCAAATCATGAACCATATAAAATGAAGATACACAAGATCATCTAGAACAATATCCCAAGGAATCAACACCAGATCTGATCACACTGGAATATATCGGATTTTGCAAAAGACTGATCAACAAAACCAAACTACAAAACCAGATCATAAAATTTTCCCAATCTCACCAGAATAAATCATAGGAATATGTTGACATAAATGACAACAACATATCCTAGAAGCAACAATGAACAACCACATCCAACAATCTCCCCCTTTGGCATTGATGGCAACATATGAATGTGAAAAAAAATTAATGCAAAGAAAGAAGATATCACCAACAAACTCCCCCTAAGATCAAGATAGATAATGCAATTTGTCACATGATCTCTCTCCCCCTTTGACAACAATGCCAAAGATCTCCAAAATAGAAAACCAAACTCTCCCCCCCTAAAACACAGACTACTTCAGTAGAGGAGCAACACCAACTCATCAATTTGGATACAAGAATAAGGCTCTGAAATCCATTGGATCGATGCAACTCAATGCATCTAGTTCTCATCAGGAGGGGTGGATACCCCTAAATTTTCTCTCAAGTAAATAAATGTATCTACAAGTAAAGGCTTAGTGAAAATATCAACAATTTATTCCTTTGTAGGTACATATTCCATCTTCACCTTCTCTTCACTAACTTGCTCTCTCAAGTAATTATATTTGATTGATATATGCTTAGTCTTTGAATGTTGCACTAGATTCTTTGACATGTTTATAGCACTGGAATTACCATAGTAAATGACAATAGACTCATCATGAATAACTTTGATATCTTTCAACATCCGCTTCATCCAAACTATCTAAGTGCAATTACTAGCAGCAACAATGTACTCAACTTCCATAGTAGATAAAGACACTGAATCTTGTTTCTTGCTAGCCCTTGAAACCAACTTCTTACCCAAAAATAATGCTCCATTGGTAGTACTCTTCTAGTCATCAACATCACCAGCCCAATCTGCATTTGTGTAGGCACTCAACATGAAATCATCATTCTTTGGATACCATAAACCATAATCCACAGTTCCCTTTAGATATTTGAATACCCTCTTAACAACAGTGACACGACTCTCCTTCTAGGATCAACTTGATATCTAGTAGCCATACATACAACATGCATAATGTCAGGCCTTGTCTGAGTAAGATATAGCCATCCACCAACCATAGATTTGTACAAACTGATTATCTTTAGGAGATTCATCATTTTTAGACAATTTACAACCAGTCACCATAGGAGTTCCAACTGGTTTGGAATCATCTAATCCAAAATTATTCAATAGTTTCTTCACATGCTTAGTTTGAGATATAAAAATGCCTTTTCTTGTTTGTCCAATTTTCAAACCTAAGAAAAACTTCATCTCACCAATCATAGACATCTCAAATTCTTTCTGCATATCCATGGCAAACTTCATACTCATATCATCATCACCACCAAAAATAATGTCATCAACAAAGACTTCAACAATTAGGCTGTTATCATTTTCAATCTTAAAGTATAGATTACTATCATCAACACCTTTAGTAATTCCCATTTTCAACAATTATTTGTCTAATCTAGAATACTAGGCTCTAGGAGCTTGTTTCAATCCATAAAGTGCTTTCTTCAACTTACATACCATGTCTCCATCATCCGACAGTGAAAATTCATTAGGTTGCTCAATGTAAACTTCTTCCTCTAGATCACCATTCAAAAATGTAGATTTGACATCCATCTAATAAACCTTGAAATCTTTATAAGCAACATAAGCAAGTAACAGTCTAACAGCTTCAATTATGGCAACCAGAGCAAAGGTTTCTTCATAATCAATTCCTTCTTGTTGTGAATATCCTTTGTAGATCAGTCTAGCTTTATTTTTGACTACTTCACTGACTTCATTCTATTTGTTCCTAAAAACCCACATAGTACCAATAACATTTTTATCCTTAGTTCTAGGCACATGTTCCCAAGAGTTATTCTTTTCAATCTGATCTAACTCTTCTTCCATGGCTCTTGTCCAATTATCATCTTTACAGACTTTAGCAACATCTTTAGGTTCAACTTTAGAAATCAAACATACTTCTTCAACAACTAATCTTCTTCTAGTCATCACACCTTTATTATTATCACCAATAATTTGATTCTCAAAATGATTTAATCTTACATATCTGAGAGTCTTCTGATTGTTCAGATCCTCAGGTTCCTGTACATCATCAACAATAATATCTGGATTAATAGTCTCTACCAGATCACTCTACTTAGGCTCTTCAGGTTGAATAGGAGCTAAAACAAGATGTTGACCATGATCATAAGCTCTGATCTCCTTCCCAAGGTTCTCATCCACCTTCACATTTGCACTCTCAAATATCTTTCTCAGTCTCTTATTATAACACTGACAGGCTTTGCTCTTTCTAAAATATCCCAAAAAGATACCTTCATCACTTCTAGCATCAAACTTTCCAATATCCTCATCTATCTTGATATAACAATTACTACCAAAAACTTTGAAATATTTTACAGTAGGAACATGACCAAACCAAAGCTCATAAGGGGTCTTATCGGTATCACCTTTGATACAAACTCTGTTAAATGTGTAAACAACAATGCTAATAGCCTCTCTCCAGTAGACCTTTGGAAAATTTCCTTCAATCAACATGGTTCTTGCAGCATCCAAAATAGTATGATTCTTCCTCTCAACAACTCCATTCTGCTATGGGGTTCTAGGAGTAGATAGTTGTCTTCTGATTCCATGCATCTCACAAAATTAATTGAACTCACCGGAACATAATTCTCCACCTCTATCAGATTTTAGACATTTAAGCTTCAATCTAGACTCAGTTTCAACTTTATCTTTGAATATCTTAAATTTGTCAAATGCTTCTGATTTTTCCTTCAAAAAGACAACCCACATCATCCTGGAATAATCATCAATTAGCAAGATAAAGTATCTATCACCCTCCACACTTTTAACATTTGTAGGTCCACATAGGTCACTATGCATAAGATCTAGCAATCCATCAGATGTATACTATTTACTCTTGAAAGAAATACTTGTTTGCTTACCCAACTAACATTCCTTACATACCAGCTTAATGGGTTTAACAATCTTAGGCAGATCTCTAACAACTTGTGTAGAATTGATCTTGATCAATAAATCAAAGTTTACATGACACAGTCTCCTATGCCAGAACCAACTCTCATCTATCTTAGCAATCAGACAACTTTTCTCACCAGCATTCAAATGAAAATATTACCTTCAGTCTTAGTCCCAGAGGCAATCTCTATACTAGAGGCATTTAAGATCTTGCATTTACCATCCTTGAATTGTAGATCATAACCCTTATCAACCATCTATCCAACACTCAAAATATTATTCTTCAAACCTTCAACATACAAGACATCATTAGTGTTATGCTTACCATCACAAGAAATAGAACCTCTCCCATGGATTACACAGAATTTGTCATCTCCAAATCTAACTATTCCACCATCATACCTTTCCATGCTTACAAATTTGCTTTTATCATCGGTCATATGATGTGAACAACCATTGTCAATCGCCCATTCATCTTTCTCTTCTAGCTTAGCAGCCAAAGCTTTCTCCTCAACAAAACAACTAGTGGAATCACTAGGTACAAGTATGTCTTCTTTAATGGCAATAAACACAATTTCATCTCCTTCCGATTCATCATTTGGAACACCTTCATCTGCAACATAATAATAGTTCTTCTAGTTCCTGAACTTTCGGTTAGACTTATAGGGCTTATCATACTTAGCCATTCTCGCAGGGCATCTAGAAGCAAAATGTCCTATCTTATTACAAGAAAAACATTTCAAGGGAAAATTTCCATCATACTTACCGACACCTTTAGGCAATCTCTGGGCAATCAATGCTTCAAGATAATCAAGCTCTCTTTATTGCTCTGCTATCTCTCTTCTTTCTCTTTTATATCTGGATATCCCGCACTCATTAGGATCATATTTCTGCTTACCAAATATAGATGTTGATGCTCTAAATGTTGTCTCAAACTTTCCATGTGATTCTCCAAATTCACTCAGCTCAAATGCAACAAGTTTTCCAACCAACACATCTCTTGTTATTGTAGTCACACTCCGGATCTCATCATATAATCAACCTTATGTTTATAAGCGAGAGGCAACGATCAAAACACCTTAGCAACAATCTCATCTTCCTCAATCTTTCCACTTGCACATTTGATACCAAGGATGAGTTCATTCACCTTAGCCATGTATGAATGTTTGTTCACAACTTTCACCTAATCATCACCTTCATAAAGGATCTCAAGCTTCTCCCAGATTTCATGTGCGGTCTGAAGCCCCATTAAAGGATCTCAAGCTTCTCCCAGATTTCATGTGCGGTTTGAAGTCCCATTACATTTGTCATCTCTGAATTAGTCAAGGCACTAAGCAAATCTTCCTTCGCTCTGATGTTATATTCAGCTTCCTTAAACTCATCAGAAGTAGATGGTCCATTCTGAGGAACAACATAGGCATTCTTAGTAATCTTCTAGTAATCCTCTCCAAGACATTTCAAATGCACCTCCATATGGCTCTTCCATACAGTATTAGATAGATAAGAAAATTAACAACACAACACACAACACCAAAATTTTTGACATGGAAAACCCGGTTAAGGGAAAAACTATGATGGGAACCTACCCATAGTAAGATGATACTTCACAGTAGTATGCGAAAATATTACAATAGGGAATGCACATGCATTCAAGTACACTGCCTAGAGCTCACTGCTCAAAAGATATTTTCCAGGAAGGCTACAACCCTCAGGGAAGTCTTACTGACTCACAATATGATTTAGACTACAATCTGGAAGAAATGAACTGCAATGATAACATCTACAAATGCCCGATGATAGTTCCAGTTAAGAACAATTGTTTACTTTCAAACACTAGTCTCACCTCAACACTTCATTGAATGATAAATCTCTTTTTCACACATTCACCTCTCTCTGATAATGCAGACACAATATTGATAGTCAAATTACATGAATATCTCACCTATATATACAAATCATCAACCTTGATAACAAGGTCAGCTAAACCCTCAACCCTCAACCCTCAACCCTCAACTCACAATTACAAAATTACATTACACAATACAATGATTGATCACCAGACCAATATAATAATTTATATTACATAGCATAGACCTAATTTAAATCCCCAAATGATCACATCCATCGGAAATCATGCCAAGATCAACCGCAACACGCTACACCACCAGAAATACCACATAACACGAAAATCACCACCGGTTCATAGAAATCACTAAAAACTTGCACAATGATCAATGCAGATCGCCAAAACAAATAGGAAATAACTATGAAACACCAACAAGCATGTTAGAATCATCTGGAACATTTACACGAATGCCACTTTTTAAATCTTCATTTGTCAATGTCTAGAAGCTCAAGAACATAACCAATCAACAACTGCCAAGAAGAAAGATAACTTGTAGAGAACCAAATCATGAACCATTTGAAATAAAGACACACAAGATCATCCAAAATAATATCTCAATGACTCAACACTAGATCTGATCACACTAGAATATACCAAAGGAAATACCAGATTCTGCAAAATAGTGATCAACAAAACCCGATTAGAAAATCTTCCCAATCTCACCGAAATAAATAATAAGAATATGTTGACATCAATGACAACAACATATCCTAGCAGCAACAATGAACAACCATATCCAACAAATAACACATACGTTATACGACCCCTGTTATCTCGCAACACGAAAGATGGGAGCAAACACCACTGCAGGCTAACTTTGATTTTTCAAATTTTTTTTGTAAAAGTGGTTATAAACATCATAACCACTTTTTGGAGTCATTTTATCTGCATCTCGGTTTTGGGGGTAAAAGTTTTTATAAACATCATGTTATTGACTTTTGTGAAACCCGATTATATTATCTCTTAATAATAATGTTCATGTATTACGAAACATGTGAACAATATGCCATTTTATCATGTAAAAAACCTTCGTGTTATACGAAATATGGTCAATAATATGTCATGTTATCCTATAATAACCTCCGTGTTATACGGAATCTGGTAAATACTGCAATGTTATCTTATGGTTACCCTCATGTTATATAACATCCTGTCAATAACCTGTCATGTTATCTCGTTATAACCATCGTGTTATATGTAAATCTAGTATGTAATGGGGCATGTGCAAAAGTGACTTCCCCACCACCCCATGGGTTAAAAGAAGGAAATACAATGACACTGCGGGCTGGAGGGATGAGGAGAAATTTCCGCAACTGAGATCACTCAAAAATTACAAATCGTTGATCGTGATGACCAAAACTAGTTGCGGCTTTGATTTTTCAAAAAAATTTCTAAAGTCAATAACATAAGTTTTATAACCACTTTTTGGAGTCAGTTTATCTATGTCTTGGTTGGGGTAAAAGTGGTTATAAACATTGTGTTATTGACTTTGGCGAAACCCGGTCATATTATCTCCTAATAATGTTTGTGTATTATGAAATCTTGTCAAAAATCTGTCATGTTATCATGTAAAAAACCTTCATGTTATATTAAATATAGTCAATAATCTGTCATGTTATCCTGTAATAACTTTTGTGTTATATGAAATTTGGTCAATAATATGTAATGTTATCTTGTGGTTACCTTCATGTTATACAACATCCTGTCAATAACCTATCATGTTCGAAGACTGTAATGTATCATTACAGTCTTAAATATATCATTTTGGTACTTAATTTCTACTATATATTTGTGTATAAGTAGCCATAATGTTAAATAATAATCAAATAATGAATGGCTTTATTTAACAGATATCAATAGAATTGTTTAAAATGAGATAAACACAACAAAAAATAGAGGACACAAATTTCTCATCGTGAATACTCTTGCACGACTATTGGTATTACACAAAGCCCTAAAATAATTTTCCATTATGCTCCAAAATGTACATTAAAATTTATAATCCAATTTAAATCATGGGTCAAAAGTATTGCAAATTTTCCTCAAAACCCTAAACTCTACACCAAAATTCATGACCAAAATTAAATAGCAGTAATCTCCACTTTTCAACCAAACTTTTAATAATTATTTGTGGATACCCTCTTCCATTTTAGTGATTATTGAAGCCCTTACCTCCATATTTGTGTATGAGGGCATGTAAATGGGATCTATGTGATGTTAGGAAGCTTTGTTGGTTTACGTGTTATTGAGAGTGGGGAGGAAACTCATTTAAGTATTGGTGCATCACCTCTTTTTTTTTTTGCATTATTTCATCTCCTTTTCCTTGGTAAATCTGTAGAATGAGATCAATTTTTAAGTTTAATATGTGTTGGGATGAATCAAAACATGGACCTAAACTAAAAATAAACTAGCCTTCTTTGAAATTGGGACCTCAATCACAAGAGTCCAACACCTTAAGGTAATTTCCATTATATCCTTGGAACATTGAATCATTTTTAATGAAGAATGTAGTTCCAAGCAATAACAATTTCAAGAGGGGGAGAGGAAATCCTAGTAATCTATAACTTCCAAAGGAAGAAAATGGAGGATTGAAAGAAAGAAAGAAAGGGTGAGTGTAGGAGAAGCCATGGGTTTGATGGTCTTAAGGGCTCCAAATATTTAATATTCTAAAAACTATCTTGTTATGCTACTATGTATGATGGATTTATTTCTAATCAATAAATGTAGATGTTCACTTATGAAAGAGAGTGTGGTTTCTAAGTTTCCCAGTTGAGACCCCTTTTATAAATAAATGGAAAATAAGGTTATATTGAGTTTTGGGTGAGATGACCATTATAGATATAGTAAGGATTATAGGATATAAAAATGCTTTTGAAAAGTCATATTTTAAAATTTGAGCATGGACACAAGTTCCCACTCAATGCTCATGTCCAAACACAAGCACTAGTGTTCTTGAGGAGTTACATCTTTAGATTTTTAGGGATGTCTAGGGTGGAGTTCATGAAACTTCCTTTCCATGTCATATATTTATGTATACAAGGAAAATGCTAAAAAGTGATTCGAATAATCTCAAAACATGACCAAGAAGATGGAAACCAAAATGTGTATGTAAACATGAGTTGAAAGTTGTAAAGTGGTTTTTTTTTAATCTTTACACTTTGATAATCCTTTTTTCATCTTAGACTACTCGTTGTTGATATCTTAGACCTTCTTCTCAAATACAAGATCCTAGATGTCCAATTAAATTTTTTAAGCATGCAAGTTGGTAGGCCATGAATAGAATTTCCAAGAGGACTAGTTTAATAAATTAGAAAAATATTTTTAGATTTAGGAGGGTGATGTCACAAATGTGATTGTATTTTTAGGACACAACTACCCTTGTAGTTTTGTCTAAAATACAAGAATACAAGTAGTGAAAATTTGGTCCCAATCATTGGAGATTTGAATAGGATAATTGAGGATTAATTACATGATCATGATCACTCATAAACAAAAATGTAGACTAAAATAATATATTTATGACAAAGCCAAAGTAAATATAAAAAATAAAAGAAAATTTTACTTTATGTAATTGTTAGTTACAATATTCACCATGTCACATCATGAAAACCTTCTTATGTAATAAAGACATAAAGTGACATGAAAACCCAATTATGTAATAAAGGAATAACTAAAAAATAGTTATCTATCAAATCATGATTTTTTTTATAATAATGGTGAAATTTGCATATCCACATTGGTGTCCACTTGTCTTTGGACCATTTTGAGAGAATGTCTTAGTGTGCAATTACTATTGAAAAATAATGCGCTCTTGTACAAAGTTGTGCTCATTTTCCTATGCACTCGCCCCCATTTTACACATTCTCCAACATATGGCTCCATCTTATTTATCTCTATACATATTCCCATGTATTGAATGTTCATTATGTTTATTATTTCTCACTATTCCTATAAATCCATTCCATGCATGCAAATCTTAAGAGTTCCATGTATAGGGCCAACCTTATGGGTGTGGGATCAATCTTGCACCAACAAATCTAATCGCCAAAATTTTAAAATTCAAATTCAAATTTTGGTTCACTCTTGCTTGTTTCCTTCCTCTCATGAACTGATTTGGTATGCATTTCATGCAATTTATTAGTATATTAGTATTTAAAATTCATTCACAGTCATTCATTGAAAGCACAATTACATCCAACCATTATTGGCATGTCATTCATATTTATTAAAGGAAAAAATGTTAAGAGCACTTCAACTAGAGCATTACAAAGAACTGAAATCTACATCATATCTACATGTTTGAAGTTGTTCTATATTATTTTTTTCACAATCATAAAATTGGTTCTACCAAGGGGTTTGACCTATGATGACATGACCCTTACAATCTAGTGATCTCCACTAGGTGCTTGTAAACACTGCCAATCCTTGACATTCAAAAAAGCACAAAGAACAAATCAAGAATTAGGAGTGCACATTATACAGATCAAATCTATAAACTACAATTCTTATATATTCCCATAGAAAAGATATAGAGCCATAGTTTCATCCTTCCACAAAGTTGACAAATTATGTAAATCTCAAGACAAAGTACAAACAAAAAAATAAATGAACTCCAATATCGAGACAAGCAAAATTCAGAACATCAAAATCATTCTTCCTCCATTTTAAACAATCTAAAATATGTAACCCACTTTAAACAATGGAACATAAACATTGTTAATTTTGCCATAAAATCCCCCCTAATCCAAAAACTATTATTTAAAAAGAAGGACAAAGCACTACTAATTTTCTATTATACTCTAAAACTTAGATTAAAAATTATAATTTAATTTAAATATTGCAAACTTTCTTCAAAATCCTAAATTGTGCACAACCAAAATTAAGTAGCAAAAAATTGCTAATTTTCCACGATGCACATACTCCATTGCCCAAAAACATTGCCATTGCCCTAAAATTTATGTAAAATCCATTACCTAATTCAAATAGAAGGGCAACATTTTTAATGAGGAAAAATATAATGAATCAACAAGAAAAATTGAAACTCCTACATATAAGTGTTTAACTCATAACAATCAATTCAAAATAGTAAGATTTGTCACTACATTAAAATCAATATGTATTAGTAAATTTCCAAAATAACATCTTCCTCTAAACAAGATGAATGCCCAAAAATACAACATTGAATTCAACCAATACATATTAATCACTCAATCCGAAAGACCCACTTACTAACATCTACATAATCAATATTCCTTTGCAATTGTTTCCAAGCATGGCCTCCATGCTTTTCCTGAAACATAATCTTACTATTGAGTAATTTTTCTAACATGTCGTTCCACTAAAATTTCCTTCACACAGCTATCCAAAAACAAAGTCTTCAATTGTTGTCTTGAGACCACAATCTTGAGTGTAAAACCCTTCTCTACATTAATATCCTCTACTCTTTTCTTGCATCTACAAATACCATTTTTCTGTGTTGAGAAAGCTATATGATTGGCTTCAATGTGTGAGGGAACAAGATAATAAAGTTCCCCACCCTTGAGTTTATTTTCTTGGGGAAGAGCATGACCAACATTCCTTGAGTGTAAAACCATACAATCCTCCTCAAAATCACTCTCCCTCACCAGATCTCCCACCACAACAAGAGACCTGTATTCTAATATTCTCCCATCCATTGCCATTACTTCTATGAATTTATTGCATGTTTCTCATTGTACCTTGGTTTGCATGCAATTACCCATTATGTGGGCTTCAACACAGTAGACTGCAATCCAAATCTGGAGATCAAAACCTATAAGAAGGAATGAGAAAGTGAACTAATTCCTTTATTAATGATATTCAGAAGGAATGTTTCTTTATTAATGTTGTTCAGAAAGCCCTAAAATTGTCACAGGAGCCCACAAAGTGAACCATGTGAAATAAGAGAATAAATAAATTTCAATAAGTGATTGCAATGAATCATTCCAAAGATGAGATAACGCAGGGCACTGGGTCTTTCAAAGATGGAAAATCTCCTTATAATGAATGTGAGATGAAAGAAAGAAGAAAGAAAATGAATCTTGTAGCACGGTAGTTTAGAGTACAAAATGAATCTTGCATTGAATGTTGCAAAAGACCCAGTTCAAACGTTTTCCCAAATGATTTGATTGAAAAATCTAGTAACCCATGTAACAAATAATCAATGGCTCTAAGAGTAGTTGAAATAATAGGAAACCCATTTCATGATTCCAAAAACTACAATTTGAATGGCATCATGGAGCTTTGTGAAGAAGGCTGTAATGAGAAATACAAAGAGAAAAAGAAGTGCAGAGGAGTGGAAACAAGATTGGGGCAGGGGAGGCCCAGGTGGAGGATTCTCGATGTCATCATCATCTTCACTAAGGAACCCATAGAGGAGTCAATATTCATCTTGGCCTCCTCATCACCTTGCTCTCCCTCAACAAACTTGAAATCCCACTCATCATCGTCACCCTCAAACTGGATCTTGATCATAGCCTCCTCCTCCCTAAAACTTAGAGGAACCACCATTTCCAAAGTGTCGAATGTCGCTGATCGGATGTCATGCTCAGACATAATGGGTGAGCAAACTGTGGAGGAGAAGGCATAGGTGAGGTTGCTTCTGTTGCTTCTCCAATTGTTCAACCCTATAAGTTTTGATTGTATACCCAACTTACATACCCGAACCTACTTCCATGTTATTTGTTCCTCGAGCATCAACATCATTGACTAGTTGCTCCATTCGGATTGGTATTCCTGAAAATGAGAAACTAAAAATATGTTGGGAGGGACAGAGATTTAAAATATGTTGGGTGGGAGAGTGGTTTTTAAAATATGTTGGGTGGGAGAGTGGTTTTGGGTAAGTGCACCAAGATGGTGAACAAAAAGGGGGGGTATAAGTGGCCACTTTTTTTTTTCTTCTAAAAATAGGTAAACCTGAACTTCAAAGAGATATTTGAAGGTCATGCACTCAAAACTAGGAGTTGAGAAAAGAATAAGAATTGTAGTACTCTAAATCCAGTTTCTAAACTACTCAAGTTTTTTAAAATTGGATAAGATTAAGAGGGTCAAACCTCTCACGCACAAAAAACTCTTCCTGATTTTTCAAAAAAACATAACATAGCTATTTTTGTGCGTTGCACAAAATATATAGTTAGATTTGGTATTTTGCAAAACCCTTTGGTAGGATGATAGGTAAGAGTGAGATCTAGAAGTTGTGTATTTTTTTGTAATTTTCTGTTGAGTATTTGTTTTTTTATGATTTTTTAAAGTGATCACATCCTAAAAATTTGGTCCCTATTCGTGCGCTGGGCATAACTTGCATCAAAATAATAAAAAATGCAAACTTCTTTTTTTAAAGTGTATAGAATCTAGTGTAGAACAATAATATCTAATTAATTTTGAATTTGGTCAAGTGTATCAAAAGTTATTAAAAAAATGGTAGACATATGTCTATGAGGATTGTCAAGGCACTAGTAAAGAAAATTAAAGTTTACTATGCTAATGTTGTCCAAAAATAGAAAAAATTATATGGTCGAAAAACTGAGAAGACATCTGAGATTATGGTGGTAGTTTTAGAGATACCCACTTGATCATTTGTAAACTTGATGACAAAGAAGTTGAGAAATCATGTTGGTAGATGAAAAAATGTGTAAAGGGACAAAAAACGGGGGGAAAATGGGCTTGCAAGCCTTAGGGTCATTTTCCAACCCTCTTACCGAGCCAAAAATCGCATGGGTTTTTAAAAATAAAAAAGTACTATTCACAGTTCTACATAACCCGTACGGGTTATGTAGAACTAAAACCATTATTTTGTGTTTCGGAAAACCCATACGGGTTATGTAGAATTAAAACCATTATTTTGTGTTTCACAAAACCCGTATGGGTTATGAAGACATAATAATGTATGCTTGTAAACTTAGCATTTACTACACATATGTATAGACATACATATATAATATGTGTTTATGTATGTATATATACATATATTTATATAGATATATGTATATATGTTTGTATACATGCATGTCTCTCTTCTTTTCCTCTCTCTCTCTCTCGTCTTCCTTCCCCCATCACCGTCTCTATCTATTTTGAGCCCTAATTATCCTCTTTGAGTTCTATCTAATCTCTCTCCCCCTCACACTTCTCTCTCTGTCGAGTCTCTCACCCTTTTCTCCTTCTCGTTCTCTCTCTACCTCATCTCTCTCTCTCTCTCTCTCTCTCTCTCTCTCTCTATCTTTCTCCACCTCTCCTTTTCCCAATCTCCCCCTCTCCTTTTCCTAATCTCCCTCTCTCTCCCTCTCCATCCATTCCTCTCTCTCTCTCTCCATCCATTCCTCTCTCTCTCTCTCTCCACTTCCTTTTTGGTTCCTAGTTCTACACCCTATGGGTTATGAGAAATTGTGAACGTTCACATTAGGTTTCCATAACCCGTATGGGTTATGGGAAAATATTAATATATTTTAATCCCAACGGCCTAAAAACCACCATTGCAAGTTGTTTGAAGGCCCCACTGCTTTTGCACATGATTTTCTGGGACAATAACAGTCATATTTTCTTATTTTTTGTCACTTTTGCTTTGAAATGATTGTTTTGTCTTGTATATTGGATTGTTTTTGAAGTTATTTTATCATTGTTACTTTAGATTATAACAAAATGATGATCATTTGTTGTTTTTTTTCTTTGATCATGATTGATTTGTCTTGTATTTTTTTTTTTAAAGTTATTTTATTATTGTTACTTTAGATTATAACAAAATGATGATCATTTGTTATTTTTTCACTATTTGATTGTGGATTGTCATCATGATGTTATGTGTAGGACAATGGGAAAGAACAAGAGAGGAACAAATGAACAAAGAGAGGCAACAAAGGAAATACAAAAGGAGCGTATGAGGAGATTACATGAACGTACGTCATCTAATGCACCTAATGAAAGTGATGAACATTCAACAATTGAAATTGATATGATGAATGCACCAAATCAAAATGATCAACATACACCAATTCGAATGTATATGATGAATGTACCTAATGAATGCAATGAACATACACCATTTGAAAATGATTCGGTGAATGCACATGTTAATGAAATTGAAGAAGATATACCATTTGAATTTGATGTGATAAATGCACATAATGCACCTAATGAAAACAAAGAGCATGCACCAATCTTAACACCTCTTAGAATAATTTGTAGAAAACCAAAGTTCCTAATAGACATTGATGAAAATATTGTGAAGCCAATGCATGATAAAATTTCCAAAAGAACTTTTAGAAGAATAGTTAGAAGAATTTGGAATAACTATTCTGAAAACTTAAATCAAAGTGGAAGATGCCAATTAGTTGTTGAAATGATTAAAAATCTGAAATTTAGAGAGACAATGAAAATTTGGGGGTTAAGAACATCCGAAAATAATAGTGAAAGAACCATTGTGAGAAATATTTTTGATGCATACCAAGCCATTGGTTTGAAATCATGCACTAAAGATGCTAATGTTACTCGTCATGTCCTCACATCAACCATAATGGGAAAGGAAATGAAAAAATCTCATTTAATAAGCAAAACAAGCAAGTCATTAAGGATAAGTAGAAACACATTACACTATGCCTTAGAGAGGCAAGAGAAAATTGAGGATCCTAACAATAATTCTCTTCGGGCATTCTCGGGTAGACTCCCACACAAGGACAAGGTGGTTGTTGATGCACTAAGAACGTTAATTGAGAAATATTGGCATGACAACACAAGGGTTTCACCCAACCAAAGAGATGTTGTTAGAAGGCGAATTGGAATTAGAAATCGTGAGTCACATCCAAAACACTATTTAGATATAACTCAAACACAATTTTATGAAAGGTTTCTTCAAAGATTTCCTAAGATTATAATTAGTCAAAGATTTTTTGAGATGACAAAACCATTTTATGTTATTAATCATTCATGTACTACATGTTGTTGTAGGATCCATGTTGAATTTTCCATGCATTATGATATTTATCGCTATATATGTTGTACTTTGCACACTAACAATGTTTTGCAGGAATGTGGTCTACAAGCACCTCCTAAGTCACCAAGAGAATTTATTTCAAGTGTACTATGGAGACAAGATGATGGGTGCATTTACTATAAGATGATGTGTTTGAGAGGTTTTTGTCCTACATGTGGTGGTTTGCAACATTTGCATAGATGTCTACATCTAGATAGCACACATGAAATTGGTAAGGAACTAGTTTCTATTAGAAAATACAAGTTAGTCGCACATGGTGTTAAAGATGGAAAAGAATTAAAGAGGTGTGAGTTAGTGAAAAGGGATATATGTGTAGCTAATTTTATGAAGATGTTTCAAGAGAAACTAGTGTATGAGTACATAGGTCACACACATAGAGCTAGGTGGTTAGATGAGCAATTAAAGTTGTGTAAGGACACTTTCCCCCTCAACACTATTGTCTCTGTCATTTATTTTGCTGAGAATTATACACTAAAGCCACAAAATGAAGTACAATCTATGTATTACCACTCTACACAAGTTACAATTTTTGTACACATAACATTCATGCATGCACATGATAGCACCGAGGAGGACATAAAGGTTATAAGAGAATATCACTTCTATATCAGTGATGATCATACTCATTCCTCAGAGTTTGTACGAGGATGCTTTACAGTCTTCTATGATAGTTTAAGGGAAATAGATATAAGATACAACCAACACTTAATATGGTCGGACAATTGCATCGCACAATTCAAGAATGCAAGGATGTTCTACCGGTTGACTAGGATGACAAGTGGTGTGCAACATTTTTGGAATTTCACTGAGGCAAGGCATGGAAAGGGAGAGCATGATGGTGTAGGAGCATGTGTGAAAATAGCTCTTACTAGAGAGGAATTGAAGTACAAAGGTGGTGCAATGTTAATAGATGCAGAAACAATTGTGCAATGGTGTAACTCTACGATGGGACCAGGTAATGTAGGTAAGTCTATGGTTTCTACATATTTTTGGTTAATACGTGAATCTAACATTGAAAACTATCTAGATTGTTGTACACTTACAGGATCAAGTGACATGCTTTCATTTAGAAGTTCAAATGCAACACCACTAGTTATTTATACTAGATAGATTACATGCTTTTCCTCTTCATGTATGCATTTTGTGTGGGATGAATGCGAATCAAAAGAGTGGGTTGACCAATGGTCTTGTAGACCTTTGCAAACCCTAGATACATATCAACTTCCTAGAGCACTACAAATGAACCAGATTGAAGCATCAATGGATTTTGACCATGCATCAGACATAGTTAAACTAGGTAAAGGGTTGCAATTTGTTACTTGGGTAAAATCAATTTTAAGCTTTATTTATTAGTATTAACTTATGCTGATTTTGGTATTAACTTATATCCTTCTATTAAATGCAGGTCATCTATATGCAGTTATTGCGGATGATAAAAATGAAGAAGGAACATATTACTTTTTGTGTCATTATATTGAGGCCAAAAAGAAATTGACTTCTATAGTGGTTGATGGAGAGGGTATTGAGTACCCAATAGGATCTGTTGTTGTGACAGGGACATGGCTTAGAAGGTACCATTGTTGTATCAAGTTGTATTGAGAACTCTTTAACTCATTTATTTATCAGTCATTGTATTGATTTTGGCATTAACTTATCCTTCTATAAAATGAAGGTACCCTATCAAAAATTCCAATGCTTGGTTGTTTGAGGACTTTGAGACACGTAGACATATTATTCATTACTCAAACCTTCTTGTTGCAATAAATATTCATTTGATTAAATATCGTGGTAGACCTCTTAACAAGGATTTGTGGAAAGTTCGTGAATCTAAACATGAGGCAATACTTGAGACACTAAGGGTTAGAGCTGATCTAGAAGGTTCACTTGTATATATCTTTTGTGAAACATTGTAACTTCGCTTTTTTGGATGTGCTCTACATGCATATGAGATGTAATATGCATATGAGCTGTAATCTGTATATGTAGATGCCAAATTTTATATATAAAAACATCAATGAGTTGTAATGTGGATATCTAGATGCTAAATTTTGTATAAAAAACAACAACGAGTTGTAATGTGCATATCTAAATGCTAAATTTTGTATAAAAAACAACAATGAGTTATAATTTGCATATTTAGATGCAAAATTTTGTATATATAAACAGTAATGAGCTTGATCATTTATATTAGATGCCAAATTTTATATATTAAAGTGCCCATGGGGCTGATTTGCAAATTTTGAGAGCCCAAATTTGTACCATTTGATTATAAATACATTTGTAATAAATTTGTACCATTTCATTATAAATTTGTACTATTTGATTATAAATACATTTGAAGGATTTTTGATGTATTGAAGGATATTCAATAAGAAACTTATCATTTGCTGCACTTTTCTTGATGTCATAAGGTCAAAATGTCCAAATTTGTCAAGTTTAACAAATTCAACTTGAACTCCAATGGCTAGCTGGTTCAAATGGTAGTTAGGGAGGTTGTTTTCGGTTTTGGGAGCCCAAATGAGTTTAAAAACCTCATTCTCATGTGTGGGAGAGGTTGTTGATGGTTTTTGGTGGATGTTGATGTTGGTTGGACGTTGGCATATGTAAAACACAATCACTTTGCAATAAAACATACACGGTTCCCTGTATTTTGTGTGCAAATCTTAACTTCCCTTTGGTTGTACAGTCCATACAAGATGCTATTGGATTGTATTATCATTGACATAGATAGGGAAATGTTATAATGTTCATTTGACATTTATTTTAAGGTTTAATCAATCCTTTTTGTGTACATATTGTTGACTATCCTAAATTCTGCCATTTTGACAGTTTTGTGAAGGTTTTGAGGGTCACAATGTTAAACTGACTCATTCCACCTTATGTACTTTATTTTTCTCATGGAATGGGTATATAAAAATGTATCATAGCCTCTCATATTGGTTTGTGATAGGGTTGCTTTGTAAAAGTGGCCTAATTAGGCCTAATCCTAGTAGGACATTGTGTTGGTTTAGAAAGTTGGTCCAAAACAACTGTGTCTGATTCTGACATATGTTAAATAACTTGCAAATGGGTATAAGAATATGCAATTTTTCCAAGTTTTTTGGAAAAGTTTTGAGTTATTGTTGAATTACTCGATTTGAAGGGCTAGTAGGAATAAGCCTCCTAAGTGCAGTTTTGTGTATTGGGAAGTGAACCAGTCAACTTGGGAATGTGGAACCTTGTGTTAGGGTGTCATAGGTGTGTTAAACCCCCGAGTTGTGTTTGGTTAAGCCGTTGAAGTTGAAAACCCTATTTGAGTGGTTGGGTGATGCCTTGAGAGTGCATTGAGACAAGGTGTGAAAGGGTGAGAAACCTAGTATTGGATGATTGGAGTTTGATTCTCTTTAGGTCAATTGAGTGTGATTAGAATAATTCATAAGGCTCTACATCAATAAGTGCCACGGTCTTCGAGTTACGTGATGTCAAAGTTTGACCATTTTTTCTACTTTGAGTGCTCAAGGGAAAGTGTCGCTACGAGGTGGCTCAAAAGGATAAGACGTCTTGGGGAGTGATACAAGGGCACACCTAGTGTAAAACTGACCATCTAGATACATTCATGCAAATGGTTCGTTCCCATGATGAGTAGAACGAAAGATGTACTATTTTGCCACCTTTCACTGACGGTTTTTGATGCGACAAAAAAATACTCACCACAAGAAAACATAATCGAGTTGTCTGAAACCAAGAGAGGATTTTTTAGGAAGAAACAACATGACCCTGTAGGTTTGAATGAATCATCCATAAGTGCCATGGTCTTTGAGTTACGCGACGTCAAAATTTGACCATTTTTTCCACTTTGAGTGCTTAAGGGAAAGCGTCGCTACGAGGCAGCTCAGAATGATTGGACATCTTGGGGAGAGAGACAATGGCACACCTAGCATAAAACCAGCTACCTAGATGTGCTTGCGCTAATGGTTCATTTCCACGATGAGCAGAATGAAAGATGCACTATTTTGCCACCTCTCACTGACGGTTTTTGATGCGACAGAAAAAATCTCACCACAAGAAAAAAAAATCGAGTTGTCCAAAACTGAGAGAGATGGTTTTAGGAAGTGATAACATGAACTTGTAGGTTTTAACGACTTGTCCATAAGTGCCACGGTCTCTGAGTTACGTGATGTCAAAGTTTGACCATTTTTTTCCACTTTGAGCGCTCAAGGGAAAGCGTTGTTACGAGGTGACTCAAGACGATTAGACATCTTGGGGAGAGAGACAAGGGCACATCTAGTATAAACCTAACCACTCAGATGCACTCACGCTGATGGTTCATTCCCACGATGAGCAGAATGAAAGATGCACTATTTTGCCACCTTTCACTGACGGGTTTTGACGGTTTTTGATGTAACTAAAAAAATTTCACCACAAGAAAATGGAATCGAGTTGTCCAAAATCGAGAGAGGATTTTTCAAGAAGAAACAACACAACCTTTTAGGTTCAAATAGATCATCCATAAGTTCCATGGTCTCTGAGTTATGTGATGTCAAAGTTTGACCATTTTTTCCACTTTGAACACTCAAGGGAAAGCGTCGCTACAAGGTGGCTCGGAATGATCATACATCTTGGGGAGCAAGACAAGGGCACAAATAGCATAAACCCAACCACCTAGATGTGCTCGTGTTGATGGTTCATTCCCATGACAAGTACAATGAAAGATGCACTATTTTTCCACCTCTCACTGATGGGTTTTGAAGGTTTTTTATGTGATAGAAAAAATCTCACCACAAGAAAATGGAATCGAGTTGTCCGAAATTGAGAGAGTTTTTTTTAGGCAGTGATAGCACAATCCCATAGGTTCAAAGGAATCATCCATAAGTTCCTAGGTCTTCGATGTACATGATATCAAAGTTTGACCTTTTTTTCCACTTTGAGCGCTCAAGGGAATGCGTCGCTACGAGGTGGCTCAGAATGATCAGACGTCTTGGGGAGCGAGACAAGGGCACTTCACTCCTTTCCTTTAGAACAAGAAGTTGATTCAAATTTACCCTCAAGATCGCTTTACCTTACTAAATCATGAACTTCACTCATCTCTCTTCCAGCATGAAGTTCGCTCATCTCCTCTTGAACATGAAGTTCGCTCATCTCCTCTTGAAGTTGAAGTTTGCTCATATCCTCTTGAACATGAAGTTTGCTAATCTCCTCTTTAATTTGAAGTTTTCTCATCTCCTCTTGAACATGAAGTTCGCTCATCTCCTCTCTAGCACGAAGTTCACTCATTGTGCTCAAAAGTGAAGATGAAGTTCACTCTAATGTGTTTGGAAATGAAGTTGAAACTTAGCTCCTCACACTCAACTCATGAAGTAGATGGCTTCACTCCTATTCCCAAATATATGAAGCATAACTTCACTTCATTTCCCCAATCCATGAAGCAACAATTTTGTTCCTCCTTAGAAACCCTTGAAGTGAATGGTTTCGCTCCTCTTAGGTCAAACATGAAGTAAAGAATTTCATTTGAAGTTTGTAGCTCTTAAAGTTACCAACTTCACTCATAAACACCGATTCATGAAGCAAGAAACTTCGCTCAACTCTTTTGATACCTAAAATATGCATTTCACTCCTAGTTGTTTGAAGTCGAAGTTCACTCCTAAACTCTCACACTTGAAGTTCACTCCAAAGGTGAAGTCATGAATTAAAACTTTGAAATCCAAGACAAACTCAGAGATGAGGCAAATTATGAAAGAGCTAAAGATTACTTCATTGCACATTCAAATGTTCAAACTCATGCAACTTACTTTCATAGATCCTCAAAAGGACTCAAAGTAAATTCACTCAATCAAAATACACAATATGAGCATTACCAGTGTCGGTACTTGGGTATGTGGGTATACACAATATGAGCAACCTAGTTTAAAAGTATACGTCATATGAGTTACATGTAATAAAAAAATTGGATCACATTTCAAGACATATACACAATGAACAAGTTTGATCACATTTCAATAGCAAATAACTAAGTTTCAAGAATATCAAGTTTCATATATATCAATGAACAAATTAGATCTAATATCAAGTTTGATATATATCAAAATGAACAATAATTGTGTACATATCAAAAAATGGCATGGATGCCAAATAAATAATAGTTACAAAAATGTGGCATATGCCATATCTGTCAAAGTCGATATATACATATACAAATGTCGAATATGTACAAAGATTGATCCTTCTATGACCACAACTACAACTATATGTCTCTATCGGTATCTATGACTATGGCAGATCATCAAAATAGAGCCTCTTTGAAGCAGTACGTGGCTCTATAGGTGGCTGCACAAGGATAATTCAAATGTCGAATCAGATAGATTTTCTCTATATAACATCAAAATAACTAAATACTGAACTCTAAATTGTTTGAAGTTGAAATGTTGATTACCTCATCTATGTCTTCTACAATTGGGTGAGGCTGAGGATCCATGCGAAGTCCTGAAGGGGGCTGTAACTAGTAAAACGATATTAGTACAAGTTAATAACATATATGTCAAATAACACATAATAAATAAAAATGAATAGACTAAAAAACTAAAGCATATCAGAGCCTCAGATGGATGTGCTATGGTCGTAGGAGGCAAAGTCACATATGAATCAGTTACGATCATTTCCTATATCCATGGTAAGTGATCCAAAAGGAGTTAACAAGGGATTTCAACTCCATTGTGCACTTAGTGGAAAGGAGTTGATCTAAGATAGACATACCTTTTCCCTTTGTCGTGTTGGATCCCATATTATATGTGTAGGAATTCTAATGAAATGGAATGGTAGAAAATCAGTAGGAAGTTTGGAAGGGGGTTGTAATAGGTTAACGGCAATTATACAAGTTAATAACCCAAAGTTGTTGACAAACTAGATAGAACAAATATTTTTAACATATGTAGAACAAATGCACACTGAAGCCTCGTATAGTTCTCCTATAACCTTAGGAGGCCTAGTCGAATCTGATGCAACTATTACTATTTCCTGTATGAAAAATGATAATATATGATATAGACATAAAAGGATTTAGTTATTTTGAACAAGAAAGAATGCAATCCAAAGTGAATATGAAGATATCACCTCTTCCCTCTGCTGAACCTCATCGACATCAAGTGCATTCATTAATTCCATAAACCCCATATGTTTCTGTATATAGAACAAATAAATTAAGTGCATTTATCAATATCTACATACAAATGTTTAATCATAATATATATATAAACAAATGGATTTAGATTGTACTGAATTACGTTCTGTCATTTGGGTGTCTGGGAGGATATCTTTTTTTGCCTCATAGTGCTAGAGGATGGCTTTCTCACACGAGATGTCCTTGAGGCAGGTGGGGTAAACTAACAGAAAAAATTACCATAAGGGAAAAGAGCATGTTTTTAATATATCACTTAAGTAAAAAATATATAAATCTAAATGGTACCACATAACTATCTTGGCCAAATTCAATGGCCAAAAGCGTGATATCATCAAGTTGGGACATCTCAGCCCCTGATAAGCCCTATAAAACACCAAGTAATGATACATATATTAACAAAAGATATTTTGAAACCAATGTATTATTATACTTTTAACACATTTACAAATCTTTACCTCTGGTGGCGAAACTAATCGTGACCATGGAGTTGACTAAAAAGCATGTAGTGTACTCCCACCAGCTGCACCCTACAATACATTTTATTTTTATGTCACTTTAAATTGTTCTAAAAATAAAAATTCATTTTTTTTATAAGATTTAGTCACTTAATTGATAACATGTCATAAACAGAATTAAATGCACCTGTGTATGATAGCGAGGGAACAACATACTAATCAGGTTGTCGGTGAGGGCCACATCCTCTGTAGTGGAAGCATGACATCTACTCCCGCAACATGTACATGAATGAGATGTCGAACCATCCTCATCCACGTTAGTGTCTACACTAGAACATACACCTTGGTAGGTGGCGCACATATGCTGAATGGGCTGGCCCATGCCAAATGATGCATGAGGTGCCGCTGATGAAGGAGGTGCCACTGATGAAGGAGGTGCCGCTGGTGCTGGTACATCTTCTACTTTGACCAACTGTGTGCATTGCTGAACAATGACATCAGTCAATGATGCAAATGCCTAAAGAGTCTATAATTCCATAGACTCCTTCAAGGATATAGGGACAATGAGATGAACCATGGGTTTAGGAGCTATACACCTCCTATGTTGTGGCTGTACCACCCTATGGGGCCCAGGTCTATCCTGCACAAAGCCTCTTCCTCTACCCTGAAATTGCCAGATGTCAAAGTAATTCGACTTCTCACCGAGGATAAACTCACAATACAACTTTCTCAAAAAATATAGAGGCACCTCAAGTTATTACAAGGTGGTTGTTCAAAGACCATATACCACCTATCCCAAAAATCTTCTTTCAGTCTAGCATGAACACACCAATGTATAGGAAACCGAGTCATATTTAGTTCTAGGTTGTTACTATTAATAGGATCGATGAAAAGAGCACATATGTCAACTTTAAGAATGCCCTTTTTTTCACTTGATCATATGACAACCCATCCGCATAAAATGTTTGACATCTATCCCTCCATGAACCCCATTTTGTAACCTCCCTAGATACCTCATTTCCACTATTGGCCATTGTTTCTAGAGCTATGGCGAGGGTTGAGTGGTGCTCAAGACTAGAGGACCTCAACCTATTCACCAATATAGAAATTTGGGCACTATTTTATGTAAGGTGATTGATGATATCCTCTTGTGTGGCATCTACACGATCTAATGGAGGACGTGGAGGGTTTTGGGGTGGCAGTGGTTGTTGAGGAGCAATATTTTGAGGATTTTGTGGTTGTGGAGCAACGCCTTGAGGGTTTTCTTGTTGCTCATGTGCAATGTTTACAGGGTTTGCTTGTGTTGCTTGTGTAGGAGGAGGCCTTTGTTGTCTATTTTTTGGGGGGGGGATTGCTTGAAGAATCTGACATCAAATTAATAAAAACAAAACTTAAATCAATTAAAAAAACCTACTTCAATTAAAATGCAAACAAAAATAATCAAACCAATCAAATCTTACCTGTTCGACGGGGTGCCATTGTTGAAAAATTGCTCTTAATGCTAGAAAAATCCAAAATGATTCCAAACCCGTGCGGGTTTTGTGGTTTTTTGGTGTCCTTTTTCTATTGTTCCATGGGTTTTGGTATTGAAAATGGCCAAAACCCATGGGATACCAAAAAATATAATGTTCCTCAAAACCCGTAGGAACTTTTTGTTTTTAATTGTTTAAGTGCACCAAGCCTAGCACATTTTTGAATTTTCAAAACTCGCATGGGTTATGATTTTTTTTTGCATGTGGCCACTTTTATGTTCACCATCTTGGTGCACTTACCCTTTTCAAATAAATGATATGAAAAAAATGTGAGCCAAAACGTTCGTCCTTGCCCGTGATTGTGACCGTGAGAGTGACCGAAAAATGTTAGCCATGTGCAAATGCTTTCCGTGAACTGCAAAATGGCAATATGCCTCCACGTCAGCCCAATGGTGGGTCCCAGAATGTGTCTCATGGCATCATGAAGGGCATTCGATTTTGGAGCCGCATCATGGCATGTCATACTGTTTTGGAGCCAAAATAGCTACAACCATATATATATGCATGTATGTATATATATGCATATATACATACATGCATATGTACATACATATACATGTATGTATATATGTACATATATACATACATGTATATATATACATGTATGTATATATGTACATATATACATACATGTATATATATACACATATACATATCTATACACATGCATATATATATATATGTATATACATACATGTATGTATATATATACATATATATACACATGCATATATATATATATATGTATATATATACATACATACATGTATGTATATACATACATACATGCATACATACATACATATATATATATATATATGTATATATATATACATATACATATAAACATATATATATATATATATGTATATATATGTATATATACATATGTATACATATGTATAGATATATATACAGATATACATACATATATATACATATATATATACATATATACATATATATGTATACATATGTATATACATATATATACATATATGTACATGTATGTACATATATGTACATATATATATGTACATACATGTACATATATGTACATATATGTATGTACATATATATATATATATGTATATATATATATGTATGTATGTATGTATGTATATATATATGTATATCTATATATATGTATACATGTTTTTTTGGTACAAGCATAAGAATAGTATCCATATTTATACCTTGATTTTATTTAGAAAAGATGTAATATTTTATATTATATATTATTTTTATTTTATTTTGCAAACTTATTATATCTTTAAATTCATTTTTTAGAATATTATATCACATTTTTCTTGCATTTTGCAACCTTATTATATAATATTGATTAGCAATAGGGGATCCACAATACAAATTGATAATAATTATCAATTCTTACATACGTATATACTCACGAATTTTGCGTAAATGAAAAGCCACTATGTCATTTTAACAGATTCAATTATTTCTTATCTTAAGAATTCCAAATGGTTTCATTTTTTATTAAGTTCCATTCTTAATACTACTATTCATCTACAATAGAAAATTTCTTAAAATAAAAATGTGTGTACATGACTAATAGCACAGTACTCAGACTGAAAAAGATTTCTTTCTTGTTCATCTTACAAATATTTGATTAGTATCAATATTGATCGGTTCCAATCTGGTATTTGTAGAAAAAAGATGAAAAAAGGTCACAATCGATATGAAATCGATAGGATTCCATCCCTTCCATCCCATATTCTATCGTTCTTCTTTATTCATGATCTATCATTTTTATTTTGTTCTCTTCAGGATCTAGTGGATTGGAAACCAAGAATGTGGAATATAAAAATATTTAGAATAATCATTTAATCTTCCTATGGAATTTATATACAAATATGCTTGGATCATGCCTTTCCTTCTGCTTTCAGCTTCTGTACTATAAAACCAAAATCGGGTCTATCTGCCAAGAATTATGGTAGAGAGGTTTATGAATGTCTCCGTGGTGGACTTGATTTTACCAAGGATGATGAAAACATGAATTCCCAACCATTTGTGCGCTGGAGAGATCCTTTATACTTTTGTACAGAAGCAATTTATAAAGCTCAGGCTGAGATGGGTGAGATTTAGATGTGTGTGGTTCTAAGCTAATGCCTGATAAGAAAGAATTTGGTTATAGTTTTCCTTGCGATGGTCCGGGATGGGGTGGTACTTGTGATATTTTGGCCTGGGATGCTTTTTATTTAGCAGTTTTCTAGATGTTGAATACCATTGGATGGGTTACTTTCTATTGGCATTGGAAGCATATTACCTTATGGTAGGGAAATGTAGCTCAATTTAATGAGTCTTCCACTTATTTAATGGGATGTTTAAGAGATTATCTTTGGTTAAATTCTTCACAACTAATTAATGGATACAATCCTTTTGGTATGAACAGTTTATCTGTGTAGCGTCGTAAATTGTACGCACTTGCTAGGGTGGTACAATTTCACACCTAGTTTAGCACCCGCCTTGGCGCATTTTGCATTTTGCATTACATTTCCTCTTTAGCACTTAATTAATCAAATTAATTAGGTCTAAGGTCCTATTTTATCATTTCCAACATCATAAAGTTGGGCCCTTTCATTAAAGTGTCCCCTTTTCATTTTATTCCTCCTATACATCAT